>NC_135497.1:92424328-92633547 GCF_052857255.1 Amblyomma americanum
TTGCACCTTGCTGGAGTGTCGTCACCACTGCAAGAAATAACAATAAAAACTTTGCCCCGTGACGCAACGGCGAAGATAAGCACGCGCTGACGACACGCATCGTGGGTTGCGCAAGCGGCGGCCTCCCAGATTTCCACTTCCTTACTATGTCCGTGTTCGCCGTTTTCAGGCACGCGGGGGGAGGCGGGTTGTTGCGCGGGAACAGAGGGAGCGAGTCCTCGGGCAAGCGTACGAAGGCGCACAAGGGGTCTGGCAGGGGCTCCTCAACCTCCGACAAGTCGCCCCGGCGCGTGCATTCCAGCCGCGGCGGCGACAGCGGTGGAGCATGCATCATGCGAGGACGAGCCCGGCGCGGGTGTCTTTTTATTCTCGGCAAGCGTTGTTTGGGAGGGGGGTTGCTCAGAGAGCGTGCGCCGTTCTGGAACGGTTTGGAATAAATGATCAGCGGAAATGGTTTCGAACGGTCATTGGCAGGGGGGGGGAGGGGGGGGGGGGGGTAGCGGCCACTCGGGCCGCGCGTATGGTCGGGCGGCTCGATTTCTTTTTTTATCTTCGTCCCCTTCCCCGGCGCGAGTAATAGCGTCCGAATCAATAACGAACCGCCCCGAGGCTTCGGTCATCAAGAAAGCACAAGCGCGCGCAAAAAATAAAAAAAAATAAAGGGAAGCGGTCCATGCGCCACCGCGTACACGGTTGATGAAGCGCTCATTTAGGGCACGCGCCAGTCCGTGCCGCCGCCGGAGCGGCGGAGGGAGAAAGAGGAGCGGCTCGCACCCGTCAAGAAGAACATCGTTTGCACTAATATCAAATTAAATTCTTTTCCAGTCGTAATCTCATTAGAAGGCCGATCGCAACGTCTCCACTACATTTCATGCGTGCTCGCTGCTCTTCCCCCGCCTGCGCGACGTCTCTCGGTATTGGCTGCGACGGACCCAAGAAAAGAAAAATATGAGCGCTTGGCAATCAAGCGCAATGGAGCCAGGCTTGCTGAACGACGAGGTTTCTCTCCGTCTCTTTTTTTTATTTTCAGCGTTTTGTTCAATTTTGGTAAGTTCAAAAGTAATTAATTTGCATCTAATGACAATTCGGTTCTGCCCCCGCATATTAATGCGCAAGCAGAAAATAAAACTCGGCCAGTCCAGGGCTCGGTCGCAAAACTTTTCCCCAAGCCGGACAAACAAGTGCGCTACAGCGCGCACGGTTCGTCGTCGTCCGCCGAGATTTTCGCGAGAACAAAGGACATATGTAGTAAGTACGTCCGCGCGGAAGCGATTCGCCGTCCTCCCCGAAACGGCATACCGTGGCATCGGCCCTCCGCTTCTCAAAAGCAAAAAAAGAAAAAGAACGCAAAACCTGCGCTGCCTCTTCTTTGTTTATCGTCTGGCGACCGCACGCCAGCTCCGTGCTCGACGAGGAAGTCTCGAGCGGAGCAAGAACCGCCAGCCCGCCTTCGTTCGCGACGCTCGTTTCGACGCGAAAAGAAACAACCACATTTAAGATGCTTCGATTTGATTCGCATTCGTGCGGCACCACGCAAGAGCAATTTCATTTCTCTCCCTATTTTGCCTGAATTCACTTTTTTTTCCTTTTCTTGTTTACGACTGGATGCCGTGCTCGGGGGGAGTCCGTGCGCGCAGTATGGGACCCGTGGGCAGGGCAAGACGTTCGGAACGCGCGGTTTCGAACATGCCGCCGCGGAGCTGCAACTGGCTGGTGGGACGATCGTGGGGCCACGAAAATAAGCAGAAATGAGCAGAAACGGGCAAAAATCATCCATCCTCGCCAATTCCGCAAAATACGGCGAATATATTAACTGACTGTTCTCCAGTTTTTTTCTTTTCTATCTCCACACCCTGCAGGGCGGCTATCCGTCGACCGAACGCCGGAAGGAGGGTGCCCTACTTGTCACTCGGCACTGACACCGCGTCCGCAGCAAAGGAGTAGCCGGCCCCGAGAGAGCAACGCAGAAGCAATTAAAGCTCAACACGGCTGACCAGTGACGGGCCGCGCCTGCTGCCGCGAGTGCTCGCCGAGGTCACGCGGTCCACAGGCCCCGGCAGCCCAAAAAACTTTCTTGCCGGCGGTGTCCAGCAGCCGCGGGCCCGAAGGTCATTCACCGGTCTGTGCGCCACCGCACGCACGCACGTCAGCGGCTTGGGCCTCGGATCGATACGGAGGGGGGTGGCTTCGGCGGTCTGGCTTCCGCCGCATCTTGGCGCGCCCCACACCCCACCTTCCCCACACCGCGGCCAACATCAAGCGGAACTTGCCGCCTTTCAACGCCCATTCTCGTCGAGGCAGCGGTCTGATAGCAAGCGACAGGAGCCTCTGCGGAGAGGAAGCGTGCGGCGCGAAACTGCGCACACGCTTGAGACTCCTCATCCCCCAAGACAGCTGCGGCGAGGTGACCGCGGCTTCGCGAGTCCCGTCTTGTTTTTCTTAGCACTCGCAAGCGTCGGGCGGTGTCCTCAAAACTCGGAAGCAATCTTCGCCTCTCCAGCACAGCCGTTCGGGCCCAGGCGGATTGTCAGGTTCTGCGCTGCCGTACCAACGCCGCCGCGTCAACATTGTCGCTAGCACGCTTGCGTCTCCTGCAGTTGTCTTTAATGGTTGAGGCCAGTGTCGAGGGGCTCTAGTTCGCAAGATGCCGTCAACACCCACCGCCGCACACAACGTTGCACAAATGTACAGGGCCATCTTCAGACAAAAGCGGGTGGAAAAACTGGCACGGATGAGAGTACACAAGTCGTGCGGCCAGCAAATAGCCCGACACACGTCCGCACGCCGCTCCCTGTGGACCGACCTCCGAAGAGGCTTTGCACACCGACAATCTCCCAAGGCACTAGGAGCGAGCACAAAGACGGCCACTTCAATTCCGCGCGCATTCATCTGCACAGAAGTGGCACGCTAACAAGCAAAAAAATAAAGGCTCGGGGGGGGGGGGGGGGGGGGGGGGGGAACCGGTGACACGATGCAACTGTAAGAATGCCGGGCCAGGCCCGCCACGAAGGAGGGGAAGTGACAAATGCCAGCGACACAAGATATTGCGACACAAGCGTGAGATATTGCCGTTCCCGGTGGTGTCCGGCGCCTGCATCCAGACAGTCGCCGACGCTCACATGGAAAGGCACCGGTGAATGCTTTGGCTGATAAGACGGAAGGCAATGGCAATTGTCGCGAAGCGTTAAGCAAGCGGCTCGCCGTTAGTTTCTCCATTCAGGTCGGCAACCACGCGGCACAGGCCGCAAATAGAAAGTTGAGCACAATGATTTCAGTCTGTCTGCTCTTGCTTCTTCCAACAAAACCGATTCTATGGCACTTGATAATGGGCTAGTTGGTTCACATTTGCTCTTTCGGAATAAATGCGGCGCGCGACAGTGACGCAAGGCATAGGCTCACAGGACAAGCGCTTGTTGTCTCTTGTCGTGTTCCCAAATAGGATGAGGAATCGCTGTCGGTGAATTAATAATACTCTAGCTAATTCACGCACAACATGAAAACAGCGCCCACACTATCGCTACCAGTTATAAGTGAGCACTGCGTGGATCTTAGGGGTTGCAGCTTGAACTACTGTTTTTACGGACGCCAGAAGGCAACTAGCCACCGTATAAAAGTCTCCGTTGCCGACGTACACTTCAAATTGGAGGCGCCAATTTCGAAGATCAATTACAAGCGACAGCACCTCTCTGCAGACTCTCATTCTAGGCATTAAGCGGGTAGTAATCCCCCTCTTCCCTCAGTTCATCCCTCTGTCTGCTTTTTTTTTTTTTCACTCCGACGCGGTAGGGCGGGGATGGGCGCCTAAGCGCATCCCCTGCTAGCAGTCTCTCCCCTCCTCACCAGCAATGAATCTGAGACAAAGCTCATTGGCAGCCGACAAATTGCGTGCCCGAGAACTCCGCGGCAGCGACCACAAAAGCATGGGCAGGCCGCCGACCCCTGCTCTCTTGGCTGGCTGGGTCCCCAACGGCGTCTTCGGCGGGCCCCGGTCGCGCCTCCCAGGGGGGAGGTCGGGCCGCGCCACCACCGCCCGCAGCAGCAGCCCCGGGGGGAATCGCGCAGCTACCGAAGCACGCAGTCCGACCCGATTATTTCACGGTCCGAAACACCGGTCCCTCCTCTCGCCCCCCCATTGTTGCGCCGAAGAGGATTCATGCCACGGGAAGAGGAGGAGGGAGGCTGGTTCAATCGAAAGCGGCCCCGACCGAGCAAGCTGGGGCGCGCGCGGGCGGGGGCAAGAAAAATACGCCGGGAGGAGCCGAACTCGCTGCTAACAGGTGTTTCTGAATCCAGTTCCAACTTATTCTCCGGCCACGTGGACCCACTTCGCAAGGGTGGGCACGAATGGTGCGTACGTCGGATGGTCGATTCAACACCGCTCTTCTCGCCTCGGTCCGCTCCCCTTTTCGGACGTCTCGCTCCTGTCCCGGCAATATGTCATACGCCGCGGCGGCAGTGCCTCCGCGCTCTCGCCTCCGGAAATGAACCTGCGAAAGCAGCTCCCACCGGCGGTTTCCTCGCGAACAGGACTTTGAGCTGCCGACGACGCTACCTGAACTTTTTTTGGCCCTGCCTTTGCGGTTAGATGGAGCTACTCGCAAGGGTGGCGATGCGCTCGCGTACGTTATCGCAGGGAGTCGCTCCCTCTGTGAAGTAGCAGCTCGCTGTAGGTTCAGTCCTTTGCATCGTAACTTCGCTTTCTCGTATATTTAAAAAAGGCAGCAAGAGCACGAATCGAAGGCGTATTTCATTAATGGACAAAGCGGGACCAGCCACGCTAATGTGCGACTCGAGCTTCGTTGTTGCGGAAAGACGGAGAAAACATCAGGGTCTTATAATTTTTCGTTTCCTCTCGGCAGTATGAATAGGATGTTTCCCCCAATCGCACCATATGATTCACCGTAGTTATGCAAACAGAGCGCGACCGTACAGCAGCCTTCGAAATACTGATCAGCTATTCACTGAGTCTCATATCCCAATAACGGCGCTGTTTTCTTTGCGTGCGCACGAGACCAACGGGAATAACGATAGCATAGTAAGAATGGCATCGCTGGGATGGCGACTAATGGCGCGGACTTTCGATATATCAAAGACTGAGTACGGGTCTTGACTTCTTGTCACCGGTACAAGTACATCCCGGTCAGCTACACCTCGTAGACGCGGGCATATAGATTGCTCGAGAACTGTCCAGCGACGTTTCATTTCGGGACACCGCTGTCTCTTCTTGAAAGTGAGCCGGTGCCGCTAATTTTCGTGTCACGTGCAACTTGGAAAAGAGTAAAACAAATCTGCACTGATTCAGGGAGAGCAGCAACCTGATGGCTCACAAAGAAAGCAAAAGTGCAAAACAGAAGACGCCGCTGCACGCTCGAATGGAAGGAAGCCAGCGTGGATCACAGATCTCACTGTGACGCCACATGCCTTGCCAGGAACGAGTTTGCGGGGAAGCCATTAGCTGCGCATTAAATCACGCTTTTGCGGCCAGGTGCCCGCGATTTATTACAAAGATCAGAGCTCAAGTGTCATTAATGATCGAATTGCTGCTAATGACCCTTGCTGCTGCAGCTGCTCGCTAAGTTTGCCCGAACTATAATGAAGCGACATCCCAAACTTTCTGCCAAATGTTCTTGTTAACCATCACAGTGCTAATCATCGCTGGTGCAACCGATCTAACCGCTTCATGGCATTTATTTTCGAGGGAAAATAAAACCATTTGGAACTTGATATTCAGGTCCATGGTTCCGGAACGAATAAGGCAAATATATGAGAAGCACGAACTGACTCACAGCAATGCCGCCGACCATCCGGCAAGAAGTACGAAGCTATAAGGTATCGGCAGCGTCATTGCGAAAAATGAGTTTCGTAGAGAAAGCTACCGTCCAGGCTCGGAAGAGTGATCCACATCACCGCTGTGACCCCGCTAAAGTGTACTAGAAGCCCTCTTCTAGTACACTTTAACCCCGCTGCGAACGCACGCGCGCACAGCCGCTGCCTTCGTGCGAAAGCGCGCCAGCGGCGGCCCCGTAACGAGCCGCGAGGCGAAGATGGTGGGCCCTCCGAGGGACGCCGCTGACCGGCGATTATGCGGGTGCACTGACAGTCTCGAAATCGCGGCAGCGAGGCCTGCCTGCATCGCAACTCCCATGCACGCCCGACAGCAAGCAAGTGGACAACACAGAGAGAAAGAGGGCAGCTTCCATAATTCACACCGACGGCACCGGCGACAAATGGCCGGCCGATCGGTCGCACCTGCTTCCAGAATGAAGAGGCGCGTAGGCGCGCGCAGCACTGTTTGCGGCGCCCGCATCGCGAAGGGGTGGTGTGGGGCACGAACGCCGCGCCACTGCCGCGGGAACAAGCGGTCGCGTAATTACGTCGCCAGCGATGAGGGATGATTTTTAATTAACCGGCGACTTACGACGCCGCCGCGTCTGGCAAGAAACGTCTCCCGTCGTCCGAGCGGCGCTCCCCGGCCCTCGGTGGCGATGCGTGCAGGCGCGAATATCCGAGCGCGGGGCGCCGAAGGGGAGAAGAAGGCCCCGTCGGCTCCGGGGCGACGCTTAAATGGCCGCCCCAGTTGAGCCTGTTTGCTGCAGTCGGCACGGGGCTAATAAAGGAAGCGCCCGCTTCCGCCGGCTCGCAGCAGCAGCAGCAGCAGCTAAAGGACACCGCGCGCGTCCACAGTGCCGCGCCAGGCAGACGCGTCCCCTTGAGGAAGGCGCTAGGCAATACGCTCCCTTCTTCCAGCGAGGCCTCCCCCGTCGCGCACGTTGTTTACCAGGAAGCAAAGCCAAATACGTCACACTTAAATTATTTTCGTTTTGTGACATAGGGGAGCCGACAGTCTTCAGGGCAGCAAAGTTGCTGCGAGGATTATTTTTGTTTCCTCAAGTCCGCCATAAATCGTACATTTATTGAACTAAAGGCAATTCAGTTCAAAATTGAGTTCATACTGAACGTTCGGTCGAGGCCTCCGACGAGGTCACAGTGAACACACAACGCCATAAGAGATGTATAGTACACCTGCATCCAATTCAGGTCACCACCCTGATAGAGGTACAAACGCGGAGGCTCTTCGCACCCTGATTGGAGATGACTCGCGCGTGCCGGTATACGTTCGCCTCAGATTACGGTGCACTTACCCGGCCGGCGCGTCCTTCCTTCGGCAAGGGTAATGAGAGGAGACTCGTGCCACGCCGACCGTGCAACGCCACGCTTTGTTTCCACTGCGGCGCTTTTCGCCCGAAACGCGACAAATACAACTGCCGCACTTTGCGGGTGCGTGCCCGCGCACTTCATTACCGCCCTCTCTCCCCCCGTACACGCACGCGGAGCGACCGCGATAGTTCGCGTGGCCTGTTCGGAATGCAGCGAGCGGTCGTTACAGCGCACCGCCTCGTTGGTCGGCACGCACACAAATCCATCGCGTCTCGCCGTTCTCTCGCTGCACTGGAAACAGTTAAGCCAGAGCTGTCCAGTCAGTGTACGCCACCGACGCCCGTGAAACGAAATGCGGGGAGGGGGTACACTCTAAACACGAATACGCCCATGCGGGAGTAAAAGTGGAATAAGCTGTCCTATAGCTCACTGCCTTTAAATGGAGTGTGCTAGAGTATAGATTACTCCCTTTTCACTTTTTTCTATTTTGAGTGTAAGGACGCCGGGGGGGGGGGGGGGGGGGTCACAGCTACGGGAGACGCGTGGAAATGCCGTGTCATCCTGATAAACTACAGCAACGACGCCTGCAGTGGCCCTGTGTAGACAAAAGCCTACGCGCTTCTTGATTCATAGCCCACGTCCGACCCATGCCCGTCTCGTGGACTTTCCTGCTCTCCCTCTTTTCTCTTTTACTCCTTTCATCCCACGCGTGCAAGGCAGCCAACCGATCACTGTGGCTCCGGCTAACCTTCCTGTCTTCCCTAGTTTCTCTCTCTCCCAGGGGACCAAGCAAAACCCCCGCCATTTGGCCAACGACGAATGTAGCCGTCACGTTCGGAGACAAAGGCAGCTAGGGAGAAGAAACAACGGTACCATAGTACAACTCGAAGAAAACTCGTTCAGCGTATGCTAATTGATAAGAGTGTAAGAAGCTATCACCGAATACAGATTACTTTCGCAAGAAAATGGCCTCATTAAAATTGTTCGTGGACAGCGTTTTATGGCAACGGGCCGCCGGAACACAAAATTCGCAAAAAAAAAAAGAAGAAAGTATCAGAACGTCCTTTGTGTCGGCTCGCCAATATTCATGCTTCTCTAGCGAATTCACAGGCGATAAATCCTGAACTAAGTGCCTGCTCAACATGCAAGGAGAGAAATGGGGGGAAAAAGAAAACGATTCTAACGCGGCAGACGTGCCGTTAAAGTAGTAATCGCTAAAAGTAACAAGCATGCCATGAGCGCAGACGACGCGACGTTGGCGCAGTTTTAAGGACGGCTCGCGAAATTTCCCCTCCAGGCTATTTTTCCTTTCAGCTCCATTTCTATTTAAGGGCGAAAACGCGAATGCTGAAACAAGAACAGAACAGAAAAGAAAAGAAAAAAAACTGAACAAATGTGATAGCAGAGAATCAAAACTCGAGGAAGACGCCGCGGCCGGTCAGAGGAAGAAGGAGACAGCGTGCTCGACAAGACGACAGGGCCCCATTGTCGTGACCGGACGCGGCGGCCCGACAACAACGACGAATTAATGAAGCATTGTTGAGAGGCCGACGCTTTCTCCGCCACCTCCCCCTTTCCTCAATTCCTCTCGCTCTTTCTTCTCCCATGCTTGCTTTCGCATTGTGCGCGAACGGAACGCAGCACCGATGGCGCTCGGGCCTATTGGCCGCCGGCTCCGAGTCCTGACACCTGCAGCGCACATCAGCGGGCTCGGAGCTCCATGGTGGGCGCGGCGCGCGCGCGGGCTCCGCAGGAAACGCGCGAACACTTGCTCAACCTGCCGCATTGCCGGCCTTGCTCGCTTAACGCGCCAAACAAAGACAGATCGATGCCACGCGGGGACGCGTACAACGCCCGGTTCGCTTGGAAAATGGGGGGAAAGAAAAACTGAAACGAAAACTGAATTACAGCCACTCTTTCAGAGCCGAGAATCGAGACGCATCTGTGAAGCAAAAACAAAAGCTCCACTGATCACATTATGCCTTTTTTGTCGTTGTTGTAGAAAAAATAAAATCACTACGAAAAAAAAAAGGTGGATCGTACAGACCAGCGGTGTATATATATTGCAAGGTCGTCATATTACAGTCGGTAATACCGGAGAAAAGCATACAGCTAACAAAAGCAAAAACTTTTTTCTGCAAGGCCCTGCAGCCCAGCCGGCGAGAGCGCCCCCATGAAACGAAAACAAACACCGACCAAGAGCCGCAACCGCGAGTAAGGCCATCGCAGAAGTCGCAGAAGCGGGCGGCCGTGTCCGAGGGAACCTGCTCCTTGGGAGGGCGGCTGCGGACTCGCCCGAAAGACCGAAAGAGCAGCACTTCCCCGAGACGCGCCGGGGCCAAATTCAGTTTCCGAAATAAAACTGCGCCCGCAGCGGCCGAGGGCTCCGATCTGGTGTCCGTGTTCGCGGGAGGCCAGCCAGGAAAGAAACCACCGGAATTATCGAAAGAAAGAGGGGGGGGGGGGGGTGGGGGGGGGGGAGGCTTCCTACTCGTCTCGACAAGGCATCTGCTTTTATGCCGGCTCCCTCTCCTTCCTTCACCCTCGCTGCCTCACTGTGTCTGCACCTCCCTTTGGTCCTTTCCGCCTTAGCTTCCCCTCCGCATTCTATCCCGGTTTCCCATCGAAGAACCCTTGTATCTACAGCGAGCGTTTGCATTTCCCCAAAGAAAGGAAGAAAGGAATAATAGAAAACTGCGGGAGAAATGACCGAATTTCGCGGCGCAACGATGTTTCCCCTCGCTTGGCCGCCGCAGCGCCCTCTTCTGGTTCCGTTCCCTCCTTCCACTAGTGGCGCCACTTCTGCCCCCACGCCGACTCGCCATTCCAAAACCCGGAGCGGAAAACGCGGTATCTCGAGGGTAAGGGGAGAAAGGGGAGGAGGAAAAAAACACTTCCATCTGATTTGAAAAGGAAACTAACGCAGGTTGGGCCGAAATTGCGAGCTTCCCTTTTTCGCTTGTTCCTCGGCGAGGCCGCGGCGTTTCGGCCTGCCCCGCTTCTCGTATTCCTTCGCCTTCCCTTCCTCCCTCGGAGGACAGTCCCGGCGAAGATTTACTGTGCGCTGCGCAGCCCGTATCAGCGGGCCCATTTTTCAACTTCTGATAGTTTCGCCTCCCTCCCGGCCGCTCACAGCTTTTCCTCGCGAAATGCAGGTACAAATAGCGGGGCCAAGATGAAACAAGAGGAAATGCGGCAGGCGCTCGGGGAGGCAATCACGCCGCGGAAGAGGCACGGTAACACGTAAACGCCGCAGCTCGCGGAGGAATAACGAAAAGTGCCTAACAAAGCGGGCAGTCGTGGGAACAGTCACTCACTGCCATGAAGTGGGACCCCGCTGAAGATGCTGCATTCACGCGAGACAACGGGTCCGCCTCTGTTCTGTCTTGCTGCGCCCCAGCTTTTCGCCGCTTGGAACACTCCTAATTCTGCGACCAAACCGAGTCGCATGACACTGCGAGGAGAGTTCTCCCCAACGCCACTCACAAACCGACTCGAGTATATACCCAGATGCGTCGACCTGGGCGCAATGCAGTACAGCTGAATACATTTATATGAATAACAGGGCATGCATATAAAAGCCCGGTACTCGGTACTTTTGCTGCTAACTCTCAGCGAGCGTCGCATAATAGGGGAAATGCAGCGAACGCGACCGCTGCGTGACAGGCCCGTTACACCGACGGCAATAATGCGAGGCAGGTAATTTACGTCCACTAGAAGACCCCGCCCGGCTCTGGGTCGCGAAGGAGACCGCGGAGACGAGGGAGATAAACGAGTCAATTCAGTGGCGGCAAAGAGTCAGCCGTGACAAAACGCTTCCGGTGACTGCACAAGGCGGATTCGAAGAAAAAAAAAAAACCCGCCGCCGCGCCGAGCGATTCAGCAACTTCCACTTGCGCAACGCGAGACCCGTCCATCATCCCTTCTGCACTTAAAAAAAAAAAAAGAGAGACTGGAAAATGTGGCCGTATACGTAACGCTGACGTAACGAAGCAATTTCAACAGAACGAAAGAGCGGCGGCAGGAATGAATGGATTTCTGTGTCCTGAGAGTGTGAAGTATATTTAACGGTATGCGCATACTTGAGCAAGTGTAGGCATATCGACCGAGAACAGGCTGACACAATGTAATCGTTTCGAGGCTGAAAAACCCACAGTTAGCGCAACGTGCAGGCACCGCCGAAAGAACGCTTCGCCAACTCCTCCCATCTTCTAGATTTAAACTAAGCCTGCGTCCAAACTATCAACAGCTTAGGTGATCTTTATTCGTTACGGCGTAACTGAAACCCCCAAAACAAGCTCGAGCAACAAACAGCGCGAAGCGCGCCGTCAGGTGGCGTGCAAATGCAGCTCGAAGCGGGGGAGAGGGGCCCTTTTCTTTTTGTCCGCCCTCGCGCGGGGCGATGCACGACAAATCGCGCACGGAAACAAGAGGCCGGCTGTCTGGAGGTGGTCTGTTTTTCTTCAGGCTGCCGAAACAGCCCTGGAGGGAATTCGCCGCGAACGCGCTGTAACAAACGCGCCCCTATACAGTTTGTAGGGAAGGGAAATACAGTAAAAGGAAGTTAACAGCGCGCGACCCCGCAGCCCCGGTGAGCTGGCCAAACATTTTTTTTTTTTATCGCGTCCGTCACCGTCCGAGTTTGTGCGGGTGCAACGAAACGCAAACATTCCGTGAGAACACACACAGTCGTTCCGCCCGCCTGTTTCCCCAGGTGGAGAGCGATCGAACGCGAGACGGAGAAAAATTGGCGGCTCAGCTCGTAATCGCGTGAATAAATACAGCCGCGACGGCCCGGCAGCGCCGCCGACTTTTCCGGGTACAGGGGGATATCCACGCGGGAGGGGGGGCTCCGAGGCGAAAGCTGTTCCGATCTGTTTAAACTCGGAAATCCGCGGAGGGATTCCGGTTTGACATCTTAACCGAGAGTTCTTTCCAGGAATGTCATGCGTCCCATATATACGTACTAAGTATGTATACCAGGTGCCCTAGCTAAATGCAACCAAGCTTTAAAAAAAAACAAGGAGCGTCCTTGCCCCGGTGAAACCAGCTGAGATCTGTTGTGAGTTGGCTGGCCTAGCCTGCCATATTTTTTTTCGTTCTCGAAACTTTATTAATTAGTAAATACTAATTTGGAACTTTTCAATTATTCGTTTCAGGAACTAAGTGTATTACCGAAGTTAAAGATCGTCTTGAAAAACAGCTGACTGAAAACAGCTGACCACACGCACGTGTGTGTGTGTGTGTGTGTGCGGGGGTGGGGGGTGAGGGGAAAACGTAATTCGGTAGAAAAGTTGGACATTTCTTAGACAAAGATTCACTGTCAACGTTTCGGCCAGCAGCTGCCCTTGATTAGGGCGCATGCGCACTTTCTATTCATGACGCCGCATCTTTCGTGTCACAACCGCCAGTTTTTTTGAAAAAAGCACCCGTGTCCAGGATTTAAGCCCTGAAAAGCATCTAGCGTGCTGTAACTTTTTCTGCTGTCGAAACGTGAAAGATGCACTGCTGTGCTTTCTCAGCTATGAACGACAGCCACTGTCTCAGGTAAAGAATGTTCGCTCCAGCTTCTTTCTTATGGCACGATGAGTGAGTCACGTAAGATGTTCTCAAAGCTGAGACAAGCCAGCACCCGAAGCGCAGCCTTCAAAGGCCGCTCGCACCGACGCAAAAAGAAAATCCTTCGAAAAACCTTTCACTGGTGAAATTTCCGACTCTTCAGTGTCGCAAGTCACCAAGACTGCGTGAAAGGGGAAGTGAGACGTAAGAAGTGAGAAAAGCATATTCTGGACGTGCTGGTGTATTTAATTTAATGTACACAGACGGCACCACCCCCTTCCGCTTCACACGAATTAAACAATAGTGAGCTAGAAGCTCCGGCAGATGGAAGTCCAGCAACGCTATCTATCAACCGGCGTGTGCGAATACTCGTTCACAAATCGCCCAGGTCTCACACGATTCCAGAAATGTTACATCCCTGCCGTACAGTTTCGCTGTAAAAAGCAAACAAGCGCGCGTACTTCATACAGAAGGTTAACCTTACGTTATAATAATTCCTGGCGATTCCTGATACTTAGGTGCGACACATACCTTCTTCCACTTTTTTATTTTATCTTTTCACTCATGCAGATACTTGGTGGGCCGTTCAAACTGCGTAACCATATACGAGGCAAACTGTCGCCTCATATATCGCCGCTCCGTCAAAATCACCGCCGGGAAACGCCAGGGGTTTCGCGACGCAAGCGCGAAGGAGTCAGCCGCAACCGCTAAGGCGACCAGGGTTGATAGGAGAGATAAAACCAGAAAAGTGTGGCCAAAGGATCGGCAAGATGCCAGGCCACTGAGCGCGGACAGCGACTTTCTTTTATTTTTTGTCGGTATCCTCACACGAGGTACTTCAGAATAGGCCAGAGTCTACCGCCAGTTTCCGTACTCGTAAAAGTTAGCTCCTTCCGCGCTTTTTTTTTTTTGTTCCGTTTCTCCTCGTTTGGCAATATTATTTTCTTCCTCCCCTTTTCTCGGGCGACTCCCGGCGAGAGGTTCTTTGGCGAAGCGCTTCCGCACTCGACCGGGGATCATTTATAATCTGTCCCACGGAATGGCATCCCCCTCGGCTGGATATATATGCCGGCAGCGCCGAGCAAGGCGTGGGCACGCCCTCGCACCTGAAGGATTGACCACCAGGGAGGACTTCGCCCGTGGAATCGCTGCCGCTGCAGGCCGCGCGCGCAGGAGGACGCCGCCAGTTGGGCCGGCATCGGGGCCGCCACCCTTGCGGCCTACATCCACCCCCCCCCCCCCCCCCCCCAACACTTGCTTTTGCCCCACCACCTCGGAGGCTGCCACGAGAGGAGGCGCTGCCGTCCCTGCCTCGTCGTCCGCGCAGTGCACGCACGATGCGGCCAGACAACTCTCGAGCTGAGCCTCGTACCCGATACATCTCGAGCTGCCAGAACGAGTCAGGGGGAGATGCGTCATCTCCTTTTCCTTTTTCCGGTCCGCCTAGCTCTGCTGGAAAGTCATCCCCGTACGACGCGAGAAAAACAACACAAAAGGGGCCGTGCAACGTAGACACAGGGAATGGTCAATGTATAAACAAAAAAAAAGTTTGTAGGAAAGAGAGATCAAATGAAACCCCTTGCAGGCAGCCACGCTGGCTAACCCGCGATACTAACGCAGTGGTCGCTCCGGCTTCTCTATGCCGTCCAGTAATGCACGCACAGGACAAGAGCGGGGCAAATTCAACAGGACGAGCACAAAAGTTCAACGCAAGGAACGAGACCCTGCGGTGTCCCGGGTGGAACAATTATTCCCCCTCAGGTGCAGTGTTTTAACATGTTTTTTTTTTTTCAACTGCCGAAACATATGTTCGAATCAACATTCACTTGAAAACACGTCGCCTGTGCAATTTACGTCAACTGACACTCGGCCACTGTCATTCTGAGTTAATCACTTCGAAAACAACGACATTCTTCGGGGGTTAGGCTTGCCATCCAAGCAATGCTGGAAGGGCTGCGGGAATCTGCACCTTTTTTCCTTGATCTTTTTTTCCCCAGGGCACGTCAGGCCAAAACAAAAAGGGCCGAAAAACGTGCTCCGTTAAGCGATGAAAAATATACACGCCAAGAGTGCAGTCATTCAAGCCGAACACAAGTAACGCTGGCGCCCAGCCGACAGCGCCTGCAAACTATATAAGCAGCACGCAAGCCGTTTTTTTTTTTTCCCGGACGGCGCCAGGAAGATAAGTCAATGAGCGGAGTAAGCTGTCTCACACACGCCAGGTCTCCGCAATGGCAACACCTCGGCGGCTGCGGTGTTCTCCTACCAGACTCAACACCTGCAGAGAGAAGCCATGCCGCCGCAGGGTCCGCAATGCGCGGTATATGTGGCGCGCGCGCTCGCCGCATTCCTCTCACGCCCTCCGCGTTGTTTATGTTGGCCGAAGCGGGCGTTTGCTTTAATGGCTGTCAGAGGGAGGGGGGGGGGGGGGGGGGGGCAGGAATGCCGACGGCACAAACCCCGGCCGAGTGCTCGCTCGGCAGCGGGCGGGCGCCGAGACGAAAGCATAAACCGGCAATGCAATGTAGAGCAAACAAGCAACGCGTGCTGGCGTTGCCCTTTGACCGGCTAAGGGCGCCTTGGCGGACCGCAAGCAACGAGGAACCTTGTTCTCTGGGTCGAGCGTAGCCCTGAAGGCGCCGAAGCGAAGTGGCGAAACGCTGCGTCTGCAGGTGGAAAGACGAGCAGGCCTCCTTATGCGTAATATAAGGAAACCACGCCATCGCGCATAAATCGAGCGGAGAGGAAGAGCGCTTGTTTAAGAAAAGGGCGCCTGCCCCGCTCAGCGTTTTATCGCGCGTGAGGCTGGTCACGGCCAAAGAGCAACCGGACGACGCGCGGCCCCAGTAAACGACTCCAACCTCGACGTTAGTCTCGTCAGTTCTCGGGCGTTCGGTTTAAGTCACGTTCACTGTGCGCCTCAGGGGCGTAACTGGAACGAGACGCCGGAGGAGAGCCGCTTCAAGCAGTAGCTGGCCGTAGTAAGAAGGGCCGAGTGCGAGGAGGCAGTTACCGTGCACCGACTGCGTTTCATTCAGAAATACCCCGAGCGTGAATGCTGCAAGTGGGACGAGCCGCTGCAAAGCTCGAGAGAAGCCCTTCACGCCCGACGAACTGACGGACAAACCGGCACGTTGCGTGCGACAGGCCACGCATCAACTTCCTCTCGGCGGAGTGCTCAGGGTCCTGCGGCAGACGCCACGTTTGAACAATGCCAGTGCGCGGCAGTCGAACCGGCCCGACAATGGCGCGCGGGGCCCGCGAGCAGCACTGCGCGCGGGCCGGACGAGCAAGGCGGGAATGCGCGGCTGCCACCGCAAGTATGCCAAGGTTGGCTGCCCGGTCCCCGCCCCGCGTCCGCCCTGTGTCACACGACGACGCAGGGGCTGGCTGACGGCTCGCGCACGGGCACGGCTTCCTCACGCACGTCCGTCGCACGGAGCGGGGCTCGCGATAAACTCGCCTTCCGCAGCACAGCACAGGAGACGACGCCACAGAGCGAGACGGATGCCCGCCGAGGGTGCAACTAGACAGCAGCTTCGTCACTTATCAAGGTGTGCCGAATCTCTCAAACCGGACGGAAACTTGCTGTCGGTATAGCCATGGGCTGTTAAAGAGCTGCAGGAACAGTGGCAAACTGGCTGGCCAGGGAACTTCTCTAAAAGGGCGGAATAGCATCATGGCAAATTCAGCTCCGTGGATGGAGCAATCACTGCCACAGAGCCGCAATATAAAGGGAAAAGTCCGAGACCCGTACTGGGCAACCGCATGCGCCAACGCATGGCAGCGAACGCCGCGGCGGTTCCTCGGCCGAGCGGGCGGTTATAAAAGGAGCAGCAAAATAAAGCCGGCAAAGAATAGCGGGCCGACAAGGCCGCAAGTTGGAGGGAAACTCCGCGACCTTTCAAGGGCAGCGCTGCGTCGAGTTGCGCGATTCCCGCTCCACTTGGCCCGCCGCGGAGATGCGATAACGGGCAGAGCCGCCGCACAGAACGCGCAACAATCGAACAGGTCGCGCCGCCGCCGCAGGGTTCAAGGCGACGCGCCTCGCGATTCTCCGTTATTGTTTCCCTCCCCGCTTCTCCTTGACGCTTGGCTGGCGGGTCGTGGTGACACCCGAGGAGAGCGGTTTTCTGCCGCTTCGTTTAGGGACGCGCCCGACGGCGCACGCATGGGTTGCGCGGCGCGAAGAGGTGACGTAACGAGTGATGTCGTCGCCGCCGCGCATCTCGCCTTTGTCACGCGACAGGGCGCGCAGCCCTGAGCGTCGTAGCTGTAAAGGCGAAGAACATGACTATCGCTGCAGTCTGGGCTAGGACCTCTCTTTCGTCTTGACCATGGTTGCTACTTAGCGCGAAAGGGAATATGGCAGGACTACTACCTGCGTCAGCAAAACAATTGTTATTTATTTGGTACGTGCACACCAGCGAGCGAAAGATGACGAGGACACTTCGTCATTTAGGAACATCCTGCTGGGAAATCCTGAAGGCATTGAACCGACATTTAACAGCTCCCAACTGCAGCTGACTATGCGAACGATTACCCGTGCTTGCGCTACACAAGTCGAGAACTGCAGAAGAATCGCTCTTGACGACTAATAAGTCTGGGTTACTCGGAAAGAGCAGCGCTGCGGGTCAATAACCCCTGTGACTTGGTCGCATGTGTGAAGCCTTCGGATGGTTCGGAAACAGCGTCATCCCTTGCCATGGATGCAGTGTGGCACATTTGTAGGCCAGCTGTGTTTGCGAGAGCCCCGGCTTCCAGCCTCGTTTCCTCTCGCGTCCGCGCAACGCGCGCAGTTGAGTGCCCTTGATGCGCCAGTTGTGAGCGCGTTGCATAATATAACAGAAAGTTGGGCTAGTTGGTTTGGCATAGACATAATAGCGCAAGACAACAAGGACGTCCCGGACTTGCCGTGGACGTCCCGTCTTCCAGTCTGTAGTATATGTTGTCTTTTTATTTTCGCACACTTGCCATACAGGCATAATTTGGGTTCACTGTATACTGCACGAAATCAGGAAAGCAATTATTGAAAATAATACTGCTGATATCTAGTATACCAGCAACCGCTTCTGCCAGCAGCAGCGCTGCCAACGGCAGCGCCACTGGCTGCATAGCGGCAGCCTGCTTTTTTGAAGACATTATAACAGGTAATCAGAAATCGTGGTTGAACTATGCAAAAAACGGAGACAAGTTGCGGTACAAAAAAAAAATCAAGACATGTGAAGTTTGTTCCAGCAAAAATGAAAGAAATAACGCTATGTTTTGAGCTCACGCTATGTTTTGAGCTATGAAGTTTTAACACAGCAGGTTGTAACCATCGGCTCTATCAAAATTGCCGGTTGGGCGAGTTGGTCGGACATGATTCGAAATGAGCAGCGCCCGTCCTCTCGTCAGTGTTTTTTCTTCTCGTGTCTTCGTCTGTTTCCGCGCTGGTCATTTCGAATCATCGGCTGTAAACTGACTTTCTTTGCCAATTTAAAATATAAATTCCTGCAAAATCATCGAGTTATGCCCACGCTACTGTCATCACAGGGAAAGATGTATAGGAATATGCCAATATTTTTATACATGTCCCCGGAAGTAGACTGTCTCTTTAAAGCAGGCGCTCCTATAATATTTCTCTCTCTTTGGCGCACGTTTGCACATGCCATGAGCAACACCTCTCCGAATTAACAGACGGAACTTTCGTAAGTTTCATTTCTAAAAATATTTCAGCCGTCACTTTATAGAAGAGCGCATTTTTCAGTTATTCGTCGTCGATTGACAAAAACCCTATGAGAATGTGATAAACACACACGCGCGCATACACCCCAGTGACCTTAATGGTCAAACGCCGAGTTCTGCTACACGCATGAAATAGTCGCTGAATTCACAAATCTTGCAATGACGCAAGCACCGTGCCATGACAACGGCGCTGAATTCCTCCGAATGCTTGAACGATTCCGTCTGCTTCACAGTGCAGAAGCCAGCGCCCGGAGGGAGCCCTAAACGCGACGAGCTATACGATTCGCTGGCCGCCAGCCACGCGCCTGTTTCGTGCAGGGGCTTCTCAAGAAAATAGGCTGACGACGCAAGCGCCCAAAATGACGACCGCTCCCTGCAAGTGTCCCCGTAAACCAGAAATCGGAGCCACCGAATTCATTGCGACTGCGAGCCGGCGTCCTCCGCGGCAATTGTTTTTCGCGGTGTTCCGCAGCCGTCCCGCGTGCGCTACCTCGGCTCGCGCGGCCGGCGTCCTGTGACCGCGCGGCGGCACTCAATTTCACGCTGCCTAATTGCGACATGCGTTTGCAGCAAGCAGCACTGCGGTCACGGTGGCTGCGCGTTCATACGGCTCGCCTCCAGCGCAGCGACGCCCGGATGCTCCGCCTTTATACGCTTCTCTTTCTTCCCCCTCCCCTGAAATTCTTCTTTCCGGGAGACCTTCGCCGTCGAACGTTCGTCCCGCAAAGAGGCAAACTGAGGAGTCCACCCGGGGAGGACAGCGGCGTTGACGGAGGTTTCTTTCCCTTCTGTCTTTCCGAGGCGGCCGTGGCCCCTTTCGCGGGGCCCCCGCGCGTCCCTCCCCGGCTGAGCGCACTGGCAGGATGCGCTGACTGGCTCGCTCGCCTCCACCGCCTCCGCTCCGCCGAACAACGCTCGGGCTGAAAGCCAAGAGGAGACCAGCAGCGCTTTTGTCGCCGCACAGAGATGGCAATCGGCGAACCGTTTCTTTAGCGGCAAAGAATGCTAATGAGGACGAACGACCTGTTCAGCCTTCCGATACGCACGCCGCGCTCGGAACGGCCAGCTTACACGCACTTCGCCGCCATTGCTCGGTCCCCTAAAGCCACGGGCGCCGCCGATCACGGGTCAGGCCTGTTTCACATGCTGCGTGCGTGCGCTGTTTTTCCTTTTCTTTTTTGGGCGAGTGACGCTTCTCCGCAACGGGCAGCCAGCGCTGCGGTGACGCGCTACTCGGCCGAGTGTGCGAGCGCCTTTCCCGCAGGGCTTCCTCCGAGACGCTCTCCCTCGCGTCCCCTTTTTTTTTCGCGTCGCACCTGCGCGCCGCCGACTGGCTGTCAAGAGGTCACAGCTGAACAACAACGCGCAGTCCGCAGAGGACGGCGCACTTGGGAGGCAATTCAAGCCCCGGCGGCGGCACGCAAAGGAGCCCGCCTCGGGGCCGGGTGGAAATTTCTTTTCGGCGAAGAAAGGGAGCGTCCCCGGGCGCCAACGCGGTTTCTTTTGTTTCGAGACATCAGCTGTGGCGCGCTAGCGTGAAATAACGGTCGCGGCGGCGGCGACGCACCGGAAACGGAACGAGGAGGGCGCCCAGCCAAGCGACTCGTGCTTTGTGCGTCCGGACAGGATGCGAGCTGCGCGCACGCACGGCGAGCTTGAAAAAAAAAAAAAAAAACCCGCGCAGAAAGGAAATCCACAATCAGGGCCAGAACAAAGGCGGTCCTCGCCAGACGCAGCCTAGTGACCGGGGAGAATAGGTTTCCCGCGGGCGGCGGCCAATGGAGGCCCCGGCGATATCTCGTTATAATTACTGATCGGCCTTATTCCGCGCGCCGACGGAAAATCAGCCTCCGCTGCTGTGGCAAGTGCGCCGCGTGGCGGAATGCAGCCATCAGTCTTGCCTCACAGTGGCGCCACTTAATGTGCGTGGCGGAGACCACGATCGCCAGTTGACCCGATACGAGCCCTTTCTGCGCGCGGGGCCGCCCCTTGTTAACACCCGTGGCGGAGCTTGAGTTAATTAACGCCCTCACCGCGCGCCTTCTGTCTGGCCGAAAAAAAGACAAAGCAGCGCGGCCAGCTCGTCACGCAACGTCGGCGGGCGTACTCCATTCCGAACCGCCGGGGATAAACCGCCACGCGCACCGCTCTCGTGCGCTAGCAGGCCCCGTTAGGGCGGCGGTAATCACGCATTGTTCCTCGCGTCGTCCGGCTTGCCAACGCTAGATCTCGAGCAAAGCCAGGCGAGAGAACGGCCTGACGCGCATTAGCCACGGAACCGCGAGTTCCTCCCGCAGTCAGACGACGCTCGGTTCAGGTTCCGCTCTTGCTTTTGCTCCCATCGTCCGCTGGGAGAGCCGGAAGGCGACTTTTTCTCTGTGCGACTGTTCGCCCCTCGGACGCGGCGGCTCGGGCAGTGCGTGTGACAGGTTCGATCAACGAAAAATCTCGCTCTCCGAAGGCGCTCCACTGGATTTCACCGCAGCACGATGCGCGCCAGTAATTAGCGAGGGAAGAAAAGAGCGCACTTCTCCCCACGTGGTGGGGCGCGGAGCCGATCGGACGGCGCGAGCCCCGCGTGGGCCACGGTCGGAGCTCATATTTTAGCTGCGGGGAGGCGGAAGCGGCGGATCCCGGGCACTAAGTCGCCATAAAGGGTTGACGCGGCGGCAACAAATAACGGTTTCCGCTCACGTAGGCCCCCTCTAGAGAACTGTTTTCGCCGGCCTCCCTTTTTACGGACGATGCGACGGGGGAGGGGGGGTCGAGTCGTTTCCAAAACCAAGGGCTATAAAAACAGAGGCCGTGACTAGCCTCGGCACGCCGACGCTCTCGGAAGCTTCCATATTTTAATCCGAGCACGTTCGTCGGCCCTTCCAATTATACGCGGCGCTTGTTTCGCCTAATCTCGCCCTGGGAAAGATCCTCCCGCCAAGAAGCCGATCCGCAGATCGCCGCTGCCGATAGGGCTCATTACGAAACGCGACACTCTCCCTCGTCGCCCGCCCGTATGCGCACTCGTCGAAGGGGACGCACCGTCCGGCGGCTTTCTCCGGACCAGTCCACCGCCCTTTAATTGGGCCTGATCGGTGAAAGCTGCAGCAGCCGCCCCTCGCATGGCTTCCGGCACAAAACGCCGCAATAGCCACGGCACGCACTGCGCTCCTGACACTGCAACACACATGCGCAGCTGCTTCCCTTCGACGACCCATTCTTCGGTTTGCGGACGACTTGTCGCGCTGCTGCTCGTTTCTTACCGACGTTCTCTCCGTTCCCACGGCAGAGTGATCTGTAGCGGGAATTTGTCACGCGTTTTCACTTCTATCTGCGCGCAATATAGCGCCGTGGTGACCACCAGCAACACACGCGACGGCTACGCAGCACCGCCTCTTCAAGAAAAAGTGTGTTTACTCGCACTGTACCTCCTGTATGCCAGTTAATTTCGACGTCAAGCGAACATTCCTTCTTACAGCCTGAAGCACTCCCTCCTCGCTATTAACGCGGTCCAGCGGACCGCAGGAAATAATCAAGAAAACAAAAAAAAATCAGGTGAAGCCGGAGGTGTGCCCAAACGCAGTACCCTCCAGCCATGCCGTGCATAATAACTGAGCATTCCCAATGAGCAAGGTGAAAGAGGAGCCTGCATGCCCGCTTCCAGGAGGGGGGCACAATGGCGTCTCGCGCCGTTGCGGGAAGCCGAGATTAACTGCACAGGGGAGGGCGCCATTGTGCGGGCGCGTCCCGACGACAGTTCCGCGGTTTGATGGTGGCCAACAATATGCGCGCTCCCCTGCCTGCTCAACAAAGACTCGCAGCGCGTGACTCCGCAACGCCACTCCGGTCGTCCCAGGTGTGACTTATTGACACAAAACACGCCGCACTTTGCTTCGCCCCGGAAAGCCGAAAGTAACAGTTCGACCGGCTCACTGCGATGCGCTAGGCAGGTTGCGATTGGCGCTGCGCTTTAATGCGAAGTTCGAAATGTGGGCAGCTTCTAAACGGAGGCGCGGTACTGAATAAGGACCAATGAAAAGCCGTTCTGTGACAGTCACAACAGGTGACCTCAAGTGGGAGATGTACCGGCATTTCGCTTTCTTTAATTTGCGCAAAATGCAGATAGTCAGCGGCAGCCTCGACACTGAATTGTATTTCTGCTCTACGTCGGCTCGCAGGACACTCCGCAGCATTGAATGTCTCGAGCTGAAAAACATTCCTCGGGCTGCACAAAATTCTCAACTCTGCGCATCCAGATCCACGTGTTAGACCTGAGTGGCAAGTTTCGCTCTCCCACTATTTTTATAGCTTTCGTGCCTGGCCCCTGGCGCGAATTTTACGAACCGGACAGTACAATCGCAGCTGAGAGATCTGATGCGTATGCGCAGAGAATAGCGGAAAGCTATTTCATTATCGCGCGAGACCGGTTTCTGTAACGGTGGGTGACGCTCTGTAGCATTGTTCTTCCAAAAAAAGAAAGGACAAGAAATCCGCGAGTTCATATCGAGCGCAGTTTCTCTCTTCCTCGAGTAGAACTGCAGTTGGCGTTCAGAAGTGCCTAATGGCAAGTCCCGCGTCTGTACGCCAAAAAAAGAGCGGCATGAAATGTCCGGGGTCTGAATTGCAAAGCGACCGAGCAAGCCGGTGAGACAAGCTGATAAGCGGCGCAAGTTCATCTTCCGCAAACCAGGACGGAAGCCGCTAGGATAACAGTTCTCGCGAAACAACGCGACAGTAGCGAGAGCAATATCTGAAGCCTCACTTCCTGTGAGCCGCGCTCGACGCTGCTTGCGTGTCCGTCTATGCCTTCAGGCTCGCCCTATTGTAGCCAGGAAAGGTCTCGGCAGTCAGGAAAGTGACTCTCGGCAATGAGTGCGCGTGATGGTATATGAGCCACGAACAATGATTCGTCCGGCTCCGTTCATGACCGGTTCTTCCGCTGACGCTCTAATTTTCCTGCAGGCTTAAGTGCTCGCACTCGTCGGCCAGACGGCAGCAGCAGGCCGGTCCCTATACCGCCCCTCGAAGAGGCGAGCGGTACGAGCCACCGGAAGCGCACACAAGGAAGGGGTGTAGTAGAAGCGAGGAGGAGGATCTCGCGGCCATCTCTTCTCTTCGGGCATCTCTCGCTGTCGCAGCCTCCTCCTCGGTTGGGCGCAGCGTCCCAAAGCCGGCGCCGCATTTTCTGCTGCCGCCGCGCGGCGGGTTCCCAACGGCTGCGCACGCAATTTCTACGCCGCTGCGGGGACGCATCAGACAGCGTCATTATCCCCCTCGCCCGGGCTCGTTGGCGCGAACGCGGCGGTAGCAGATTGGAGAAAGATCGAAGGCAGCTCAGACGTGATGACTTGATGGCTCCACTCGCCGCTTCTTTTTCGTTACGTGCTCCGATTTCGCGAGAAGCGGCTGCTCCGAACGACGTACAAGTTTAAAAGCGCCGCCTAAACACGAAGGTTAGAACTGGAAGGCCTAGAGAGAGAGAGAAAAAGGGGGAGAGAAAATCGGGCTATGGCTGGCAGTGAGCACAAAGGGGTCGGACGAGCCAGTCGGTCTGTGTGTGCTGTGGCGCCCGTGAGCGCGCGCGCCTGCGTGTGTTAAATGACCCGTCGCGTTATTGCTGTCTGACGACGCACGCCGCGGAAGATCGGGGCCCAATTTTTTTGAACGATATGACCGCCAACTCTTCAGCATCCGCCTAATTCCACGCACGGTGCTCTCTTTTTTGGCAGAGACGAAAAAAAAAAAATAACGGACAGAATATGGGGGGAAGGATGAGATCAGGTTGGCGTCTCGATGTTAGAAGTAACCTTCACAGGCAAAAAGGCAGAACTTGCAAACTGCGCTGTAACTTATCTATGTGTTGTTTCCTAAACAGTATGACATCCCTAGAATCGGAAGCATAAATCTCTCTTTTTTTAGTGCACTTAGCGCAACAAAAAGAAGAGGCAAATTAATGCCCAGTGCGTGCATTAACGTAGCAACTGATCGGCACTTCTAACCAGCTAGAGTCGCTTGCAAAGCCTGACGCTAGGACATTATCGCGCCACTCTTGCATTTAGAAAAACTGCGAGAAACATTTAGAAGGCCTGCAGGGCTTACGCTCGAGGATGCATGCAGCTGTTCACTTAAGTCAACCTTCCTTTTTCTCCTTTCAAAACATGTGTCAGAAGGAAAGAGGGCGGGAAGAAACTACACATTTAAAAAAGCATTCTCTCGGCGTCTCTTCACCCTCCTGACGAAGCCAGCTCTTCCTCGAGGCTAGCCGCGCGGCAGTGTTTCAACAGAACAGGGGAAATCCTATTATTCTGGCAGCCTCAGAAGGAGAAAATCCTCGAGGGTATTCTTTCATTACGCCCTCGCGGCGCCCGGTAAGGTAAGAAGTTGCCAACCCAGTGCCGAGAGCGAAGAAACTATAAAACTTCCCGGCTAAAGGATTTCGGAAGATTATAGGGAGGCCGGCCGAGGGAGGCTCGGGCGAAGCACAAAAGTAGAGCACACCCGGGAGGGAGGGCCCACCGCCGTCCACGACGTGACGGCCAGGGTCAGAAGGATAATACACATATCGGCAGCAGCGTCCGCGTTTCGACGGCACAGCGCTTATGGAGTCGCCAAGAAGGGACGTGCCAAGAATAATGGCCCGTCTCCGCAGAGGCCGCCGGCGAGGCGGCCGGCAGAGGGCGCAAGGGGGGGGGGGGGGGGGGGGGGGGGGGGAGTCCGGTGTCAGCATCGCGCCACGCCGCGTACACAATGCGGAGCGACCCAGGAAGCGCTCCAGGTATGCACGGCGTGCGTGGCCAAATCTAACGAGCGATGATTCACTGTGCCGGGCGTCCTTGGGGAAGCGCTGTAATTGCATTGCGAGCGGCCACCCAACCACGACGCACATCCGCGCGCGATCGCGGCGCCGCCGGGGCGCCATTACGCGCAACCTTCGGCCGCCCGCAGCCATGCAAAGCGGGGCGCTCCTCGGCGGCGGCCTCCCCTTTCTGTCGGCCAGTGCCGCGCATTGTCTCGGCGGACACGCGACGACAATCTTCTCCTCCCGATGGCCGGGGGGAGGGGGGGGGGGGGGCACCAGGCGTGACACGCATGCAGCACAGCGCCGCCTTGCGACACGCAGCAGCAGCGCGAGGAGCGCGTGTCGCCGACCGCCGCTGATCCCGCGATTATTGCGCTCACCATCTGCACCAGGAAGTGTCGGGCGGCGGGCGAACCGCGCCAGCGCGCCCGTGGCGCTTTTCGCCGCGCTTCGACAGCGCCGGATGTGACACGGAGCTCACCCCCACGGCCCGGTTGCCATGGGGTGCCCGTATACGCTCGGGCGCTGCTCCGACAGTGAGCGGGGAACTGCGTCGCGGTTAAAAGTGATGTTTGTCAACCCGCAATCAACAGCGAACGCTTACCCTTTCGCACGGGGGGGTAACACGCCAATGACCGGGTTTCGAGGCTGGAAAGGGCAGGGAACACGAGACTTCCGCCCGTGCTGCGGACGAGCCTCGAACGATTAGCATGTGCGGTCCTTCCCAGAAGCGCGAGTGGCGAACTCGAGAGGAGGCTCGCACAGCGCTCGACGATTGCGCAAGAAGAGAGGCCATCATTTATAACGAGCCCACACGCGCGATGTGTGCGCGAGGGACATCCATCTTGGCTGAACGTGCGGGCACGAGCCCAGAGGCCGCACGCACTCAAGTGCACCGCGGCGGGGGAGGCCGAGCCTTCAACCCAGTTCTCCGGGCGCCGCGAACCCGGAGCCTGGGCAGAGAGGCGGGCCGGGGTCTCGGCGACGAGGGAGCCGGGTGTAGACAGCGCGCGGCCCAGAATAGCAGGACACTCTTCCGGAACAAGAGCCGGCAAAGATGCCGACTCCTGTAAAAATAACGCTACGCAGCACTGGAAGGAAAGAGAAATGGCGCCTCACGCAAAACGCTGAAAAAGGCGCCAGGGTCGGAAGGGAGGCCCCGAGGCACGTCTCCCCGAGCAGCTGTTGTGTGGCCAGCAGTGTCAGTGCTGGAACCTTTACCTTCCCTTTGCAGAGTAACGCCGCTGCTATAGGCGCCAAAGTATGACACGCTAGTCGCGGAAGCGGACAGACCCAGCGTTGAATGTGCTCACTTTCCACCTTAACTACACGGTTTCCCTACTGCGACGAGCTGCGCGAGGCACAAACCGAGTTCCGTGGACCAGCTCGCAAACTTATCGAAAGTTGGCTAGAACTTGCCGAGTTACAACATAATCTCCGGCATACCATTTATAACAGAGACAGGATTCGTACAAACTACGGAACACAAAAGTTAACATATCAGATTCCTGACTTCTTGAATAAGCACGCCATGGTTATGAATATTATTACTGACAGTTCTTCAGCTCTAGCCTTTAACAGAAACATTAACACATTTTTTCTTAGCACACAATTTTGACTATTTCCTTTTTTTTTCTCTGGGTTCCAAGTAGACACCAGATGGTTTTTGTTGTGAATGTTTTATTGTTCCCGCTTGTTTATTTTCTCTGCCTATTACTGCATGCGATTTATATTGGCTGTTTGTTTCCTCGCAGTATGACTTAGCCCTGCATGCTATGCTGTATTAATGTGTTCCTTTTATGTTGATCGAAACTTTGTTCAACGATGTGACTGTACCTGCTGTTGAGTGATGTGTTTGGGAAGGGGGGAAGGGGGCCGACACTGAGTCAGGCATTAATTTGCCTTTATGTCTGCCTCCTAGGCACCTATTACTGCTGCCTGAATAAAATGACTTTGACTTTAAGCTGGCAAGCGGCACCAGTGTTTCATGCTGCAAACCGATGAAGTCCCACCAATCACAGACTTGAAAAAAAAAAAAACCGGCACTCGCTATCGAGGTAGTAGGCAAATTAATATTTCAAAAGAAAAAGAGTAAAATGTCCGCAACGCTTCTTTTTTTTTTTTTTTCTCAATAAAGAGAAGGAAGTCAATCCGCAATTCGCTTATAAGAGCAGTCAACCGTTCGCTCTTGTATAGTAGCGCAGGGGGCGTATTTCAGGGGAAAGGGGGCATGGGAGGCAGAGACAAATTTCCACAGGAAAACAACATTGTCGATAATCGTTCGTACTAGCCCAGCAGCTGGTTTAAGTTAAAGAAAAAGTTCATGAAATGATTGTGCAATTAGGACTGGTCCCCTAAGAACCCGCCCAAGGTGGGCAGGGGCTGTAAAAAAAAAAAACGCCCCTGTATTTGCGTGACCAGCTGGACAGACGAAGACTAAGCACAGCACCCACCGTATCTGGTCAGCGCCGACGCGCGATGACGCACGAAGCAACTGGCAGGTGCAGAAGATGTCTTACTTTTTTCCACTACGAGGCTTTACAATTGCCGACACAATGGCCGCAAGGCTAATCCCACCTGCATCTCAACATCACCACCACCGCCGCCACCCTGCGGCGTTCCTTTCACAAAGGGGCACCCTGCCGGCGAGGGGAAGCGGTGCGGGTAAACGCGCCCTAAAGCCACCGAGACGCCAGGCGTCTGGATTGGAGAGGGTCGCCGGTAACGCAGTAATAAAGCGTGATGCACAAAATCTGCCTCGCAGGCAAGCCCGACGACGAAGCAAAAAAAGAAAGGCACGGCAGTGAATCCAAAAACACGGCATTCGGCGCGCAGACGTCGCGGCGCGGCAGCCATACAACTTGCCCCGCGGATTTTCTCCGTGCAGTAACGACAGGAAAGGCTTTCGCGCCGGGGAATCCGTGCTTTTCCTCGGCACGCTGGTGCTTAGGGGGTTTCTCGTCTGAGTGCGCTGGAAGCGACGCCGTTACGTCATCGCGAGAGGACCTGCGCCTCTCTTTGCCGGCTGTCTCTTTGCTGGGCCCAACGACAACCACGGAACAGAGTTGCCAGAGGCGCCTCAAGAAACGAGACGCGGCGCGAAGGAACGGTGGCGGTAATTAGATATCGCTCGCTGCTCTGTTACGCAGTGAAAAGATTTTGCAACGCCAGAGAACGGGGCACACGCTAGCAGCCGCTCACATCTGCAGTAAACAGTGGGCGGCTACTTATGGTCGTCTTGCTCTAACGCGAGAGAGTTAAGGAGCTAGCGTCACCGAAAAGCCGGCGTCGTAGACCGCGAGCGAAAAATCCACGAAATATCCCCGGAGAAGCAACCTGGGAGGAAGGTGGGCGCCACCTATAGGTCACGTGGTCTTGTGGCGTCATCACAACCTGCCCACCGGATGGTGAGCAAACTGCCCACCGTGGCAGTGTAATGATTGGTCGCGAGAGATAACTCGGGGTCGCACAAGCCCCAGCGGCGGCAGCACCTGCCATGGCAGGGCAGTGGCCCATCGCTTAACCGCTGCACCAATGCGCTAGGAGTGGTACGAGGACTCCCAGGGGTCTAAGAACATGGATAGTGACCAATTCTGCAGATATAGGCATTAACGCTACCGCGTCACACCCTTAAAGCAGAGCTCCAATTTTTACATTTCTGATTTGTGCGCACGATGTGTCTAAGTGATTACCGACTTCTCTGAAACTGTCTGCGCTGTACAAGTGATTGCTGTACGGGTGCCGGGAGCACTGCATTACAAAGCACCTTTTCCTGCTCAAGCAAAATAAACTTCCCGATTAATTGATATTATTGAACACATACTAGAAACAAACACAAGACAAAAAGAGAGGATAGCGCAGCTCTGACGAGTCCGTTTCGTGGTAGAACGAAAATGACTGGAAATGGCCTCTGTAGTGTCGACTGAACATTTGCGGAGCCAAGCTCGGTCACATAGAGCGATGGGCAAATATACGTTCCGAAGACCGGGCGAAATCAAGCAATGCGCGACATCGCAGCTCGTGCATTTCACGTCTCCCAGTCTCCACATGTGTTGCAATCGACATCCGCGCAATCGCCGCGGTATTTCGCAAGGGGGAAGGAATGTGAGCGGTTGACACACACAGGTCTCGGTGGAAGGCAAGGCGCGAGAAGCAGAACCATAAACACGTAGGCTTGGCGGACGAAAACAAACAAATAAAAAAGTTATCGCACCTTGACAGGGCAATGCGACAGCGGTGTCTTCTGGATCCAATGCGCACAGGTGCAAGTTGGTGAAGACAGCGACATCCAAAGCACAGCGCGGATGAAAAACGTTTTTGAGCTCTTGAGATAAGCCTGGGTGAATTTTTCTCCTGTTTGGATCTGCACCAAACCCTGGCCAATCCCCCGCCGTGGGTATGTGCCATCGTTTCAGTTCAGAGGCAACAACAACAACTGTCAGTCGCCGCCTTTGTCTTGGCGAACCCGCCGCGGTGGCTCAGTGGTTAGGGCGCTCGACTACTGATCCGGAGTTCCCGGGCTCGAACCCGACCCGCGGCGGCTGCGTTTTTATGGAGGAAAAACGCTAAGGCGCCCGTGTGCTGTGCGATGTCAGTGCACGTTAAAGATCCCCAGGTGGTCGAAATTATTCCGGAACCCTCCACTACGGCACCTCTTTCTTCCTTTCTTCTTTCACTCCCTCCCTTATCCCTTCCCTTACGGCGCGGTTCAGGTGTGCAACGATGTATGAGACAGATACTGCGCCATTTCCTTTCCCCCCAAACCAATTACTACTACTACTACGAATCCCCCGCAGTGGGTACGCGCCACTAGCTCCTTGAGGACAACAACAATTAACAATACCGGCAGTTAATCACGCTGGATGTTCGGCTGCGGCGATGGCGTTCGTTTCGGTGTTTTGTACGTTTCTACCCTAGGTTCCTGTTTTCAGTGTCGAGGAAACGGTTGCACAAAGCTTTAATTTGTACGCTATTCCCTCCGCCCATATACCGCTCTGTGTATTTTGCTTTTACCGGGACATGACGCACTCAAAAGGGTACGCAATGATGACCCTTTCGCTATGTACCAAGAGATTTTGCTATAAGCCACACACCTAGACATTGCCCGTTAAAACACGTTAAGAGAAAAAGGACATTTTTGTGTCTACGGTAAACTGCCGCCTTTGTGATGCGCCACAAGCGATTGAAATTGTTTAACTAAATTGCAAAGATGCAATACTCTTCTCGGATATCATGCAAATGACATCGAACAAAATACTTAATTCGGCACTGCATTCTGTACGATAGCTGACTGCGCCGACATTTGCTGATGAACCCTTAGACAAGTTCTTCCTGACTGGACTACACAGCCTCTGGAAACACGCATGATGGACCGACACTGTAAATCTGCTGCTTCTGCAAAAGACCACTTCAGTAGGATGATTATTCACCTAAAGGAAATGTATGTCCAGGCCGAGTTGGAACCGGAGTGGCACTCACTATTAGTGATGTGCTGCGCATTGCCTTTCTTTCTATAGGGCTGGACTGCTTAGGTGTGTCGTATTATGTATTGTGTTGATTTGTTATTGTTTCCCTAATGGTTTATACATAGTCTATGCACACTGAACATTGCATCACTGTAATAAATACTGTGTTAAAAAAAAAAGCGGCGATTGCGTCGATGTCTAATACCTGTTTCACATGCAAGCGAAAACGCCAGCGAATCCTGCCGCCGCGGCGCAAAAACTTGTTTTGAGTCGTCGCGGCGATGAGCGGCGAGGTTCCAAAAAGCTGGAAATATTCGCTGCGACGCGTCTCTCAATCGCTTGCATGCGTTCGAAGCCCACCGGCGTCCGTAAAGTGTTATTTTGCTTATTTATTACGTCCTCCGCCCGCCTGACACTCGGCGCCCCCTGCTACGCTTGCCCTCTCCGGTGGCGATGTCGACACTACCGCAGCCTCTCAGCTCCTTCGGTGGTAATGTATATTCAAAATTTGGCGCCATCATGTGATTTTTTTCCCTTGATGTCACGTGACCTTTATGACGTCACAAATATCTCGACCAATCACTGAATTTTGTGACAGAGAACGCCAGTGTTATGCCTAGACGACAGCTTAAATGCTATCGAATTGATAAAAATTGGGAGGGGGTCTTGAAATTACGCGCGCAACTTAAACCAAAAGGAAGCAACACGGCGCTGTGGCATATGACCACACTTCATGGAGTGCGAGCAAGCGTTGGGCAGTCACACGCAACCGTGGCGCTAATATACCTCACGTATACGGACACAGCATGCTTCCTCACATTCGAAAGGTCAACTCCCTTTCGCCACCACCTCTCGTTTCGTAGAGATTTCATTCTGCCTGAGCATGACCGGTTACACGCACTCAGCGATGGCAAAATCTTGCAGGAACTTTATCGACCTTCGTCGCATGGCACTTTCCTCTGAGAAACGAGACAGGCGGCCATGCTGATGATCAAGCGAGCGGATACGTCCCGACTATTAGCGAAGAGTGAAACTGCAACCGCAGCCTGCTGCTTCGCAGTTCGGCGTCAGTCAGGCGCCGACCCAGCAGGCGCCGGAAGGGCCATCTTGGCCGGCTCCGTTATAGGCGCCGCGGTTGCACCGGGAAGCGAAACCGGCGCGCGGACCCAGCGCCAAGGGGAGAATGGCGCCGCAGACAGCCCGAGGCGCCGGTGGTAGGCGCCGTGTGGGCGACGCGGCGGCGCAGACCTGGCGGCGGACGCCTCCGCGAGAAGGCCTACTTTCGAAAGCGGCAGCGCTGGACAGCTGCGAACCGCCGCAGCAGAGCTCGAGCACACGCCGCCTTTCGTGCGTGTGCGTGCGTGTGTTCGCAGCCGGATTCTCGACGCAGCAGCCCGGCAAACGAAGGCACCCCTGAGATCGGGGTCTCCCTGACACACGCGTGCACGAATTTTTGTTGTTGTTCTCCTTGTTCGGCGTCGCCTCCGCTGCCTCCCTCGCTTAGATTCACGGCGGGCAAACCACGCAGTGATATTGGCTACGCAGCCCCGCACCGCTTGAATGGACGGTGGCCATCTTAATTACCGACCTCGCGTCTGTTCGCGCGCAAGCGACTCGACCTGATTGGCGCTTAGGACTGAGAAGCGAGATAACGGCGCGCGACACCCGTGGCGAAACAAGTGGCGCATTCACGGAGAGGGAGCAAACAGAAGGTCGAGGAGCCAGCAGGCAGTGAAAGAGAAACGGTGGTAAAAGGGAGAGCGATATACACGCGGTCGAGGCATGCGTGCGTGCATCTTCGTTTCACTGTATTCCCGTCCAACACACCAAAGCTTCCTTTGAGCCATTGGCTTGATTATTTGCACGCAAAAAGGAGAAAAAAAAAACTACCTGACATTAAACATCGTGTGTACAGCGGTGCCAGCAAGAGTTAAGCTCCAGTGAGAGATCCCTACTAAGCAACCAGAGCTGCATTCACTCTAGTACAACACAGCTAACCGCGTAAATCCAGCATTCAAGGTCTATACCGCGTAGAGAACTGAATGAGACGCCAGCCGACACAGGCTTCATATGGCAGCGGAAGGGATACCAGACGTGGACGAGCACTTCGCATCCTTATTGCTACACGCTAAGGCAGGGCGACGCTTCCTGTGGTTTCTACGGGATCTACGTGCACGCAATCTACTCAGCCATTAAATCTCTTCGCGGAAAAAAGTGCCGAAGAAGTGAAACGAGATAATTTCTCATTTTGCACACAAACCGAGTCGAGAGAGACCCCCGCGCACAAACATCAATAAAGCAGTTATCCGTATCCACACGTAACAAGCCTATAGGACAAGCACTTTAACTATTTCCTCCTTCGTGTCCCCTAGTCACGCGGCGACTTTAGCCCAAAACTCGGGTTCGGGCGACTGGTCGGGGACGCAACGATGCAGGCGCGCGATGGGGGAGGGGGGGGGGGGGGGTAAGACGGATCGCTTTCATTTCTGCGCGGCTCGCCCCTGGCCCCGCTCACGCCCGGCGTCGCGGAGCAGTTTTCGCCGCTTCCGCGCAAACAATGCTACGCAAGAATGTTGATTACCAAACACAGCGCAAACCATGCGCGACGCTTACGCGAGCACGCTACACGGGGCCGGGCCGAGATGGCCGCGCATCCCCCCCCAACCGCGGAGAAAGCGCCCGGGCACCCTAATGGGGCTGGCTTGGACAAGACTAGGCCGGCGCCAAGTTTTTTCTCGCTCGCCGCGGAAGCACCCTGCGCAAGCGTTCATTTTGGCCGGCTTCCGTTCCAGCGAGCGGGGCGACCGTTACGTGGCCGCCGGAAATGCAGCGTCCGCCGGAGGCGTCGCGGGGAGGAGCACAGCACTTGGGAGAGGGCATTAAGCTGCTCCATTAAATCGAGGGGCCCTTGGAATTAATGCCCTCTTCTTCGCTGGCTGGCGAGTTATTTATACCCCCCGGGGCTCGGGCCTTGCACCGGCGGCCGAAAGGGACGCCCTCCGCGCAGCGTTCGGAGCGTTGAACCGGCCGGGAATGGCTCCGACGCCGCGGGGCAGCTGTCCGTCAAGGGCTGCGGGCGCGAGAGGCCAAGGTCTTCATCTGTCCGAAACAAAGAGGGACGCCGTGGCTTGGGCCACACGGGCGACACACGCGGAAGCAGCCGACGAAGGGCGCAAGTCAAGGAGCAATGCTTGACCGCTTGCGAGAGGCGAAATAATAATAATAATAATAATAATAATAATAATAATAATAATAATAATAATAATAATAATAATAATAATAATAATAATAATAATAATAATAATAATAGGTTTTGGCGGGAAAGGAAATGGCGCAATATCTGTCTCATATATCGTTGGGCACCCGAACCGCGCCGTAAAGCAAGGGATAAAGGAGGGAGTGAAAGAAGAAAGGAAGAAAAAGGTGCCGTAGTGGAGGGCTCCGGAATAATTTCGACCACCTGGGGATCTTTTAACGTGCTCTGACATCGCAAAGCACACGGGCGCCTAAGCGTTTTTCCTCCATAAACACGCAGCCGCCGCGGTCGGGTTCGAACCCGGGAACTCCGGATCAGTAGTCGAGCGCCCTAACCACTGAGCCACCGCGGCGGGGCGAGAGGCAAAAGTGTGACCACAATTGCGCTTCCCCCGGGTGATGGCTACGTGTCGCGGTCCAACAAGATAGGGACTGATGGTGCCTCCACGAGCCAACGCAACAAACGGCCGCAGTTGGTGGCACGAATCAAAGCTCACAGCGGTGCGGCTCTGGGTGTGTAGTTTCGCGAAACGGTCGCATTACGACGAACTGCTCGCTCGAATAAGAAAAGAAACGCGTCGCGAGACGAAGTTGAACATCCTGCTCCCGGGAGCGTTCTCGTGTCGGGGGAACGCGAAGCGCAGACTCCTACCAGCCAGCCGCGGAGTGCCCGCCGAGCGCGGGCCCTTCCTTTCTCCCATCGGGGCTGGATATGCACGGATGTGAACGTGCGCAACTCTCCCGAGGCGCCCGCGCGAAGCGCGATTTTGTCGCTGCTCACGGGGCGTCCGTCACGCAGCCGCGAGCTCCGCCGACAGAGTGGCGTCCAAGAAATCGCGTCGCCCGCCGCGCGGAACGGTGTTCGAGCGGCAGGCAGCCCGCTGAGCACCGCAGAAAAGAGGAAGGCCGGCCAAGAGCAGCAGGGAGGGAAGGATGCGCGGAGGAAAAGCAGGGATTTCGCGTTTAGCCGACGTATTTCTCGCGCTCGTGAAACAGGACTGCAAGCAGCAGCAGCGACTGGATTCCGCGCGCCCCGACGGCAGTCAAAACAGCCCGATATAACCGCGCCTGCCGCTGGCCGGGCCACTACCGCCGCCGCTCTGCTGCTCGCCACCCATCGTTCTCCGCGGCCCCCGAAAAACACGCCGGCCGCACGCTGTAAAACAAGCCGCGCAGCTTCCGCGCCATGTATGCCCCTCGCCGCGCGCGTAACTCTTTTTCCAGTCTTTTTTATTTTCGTATCGCTTTACAGCACCAAGGGGGGCTGAAAAGCGAAGCTCTCCCAAGCCTCAAGCTTTCTCCCTTGCCGAAGACGTCACGGTGATAGGTGCTGCTGCACTATGAGTGAGCCCAGTGCTCCCACCTGCATCGCAGAGCCACAGCTGGCACAGCAGCCTCAGCAGAATTATACAGCTGCTCTCTGCAGGAGCGCCAAACAGTCAGTCTTTAAACGCCGCTCGATATTCGATGACAAGGCTGCAATTTATCAACTGATCACTCGCGTCCTACGGTAATGCCCGCGGCTCGACGCTCCGCTGAAGAGGTGCGTTCGTCTCCCAACATACGCGCTCGTGTAATATGCGCGTGCGCTCGAGAGAGCCAGCAAAACTGCCGCAAGCACGTCCGGCTGCCGTGTTACAAACACTGCGGAGTGTACAATAAAACTGCCGTGTCAGATAGCTTGGGAAGTGACGAGATGATGCGCGGCGGCAATCAACAAACCGCGTCGGAGAAGTCAGACACGTACGCGTTCCAAATACGAGGATCAAAATAATTTTCGTAGCAACACGGATGTGTATGTCCCGAGTGGCGTTTACGTAACTGTTCGGCTATGGTAAGTCAGCACGAGTGGAGAACAGTCGGCCACTTACTCTTGCATGCGTACGCTATAGCGCTACGCAAACGTGACTTCAGCGAGACGCAGTAACCGTCTGCTGCCACGAATGAACGCAGGTGGCAGGAACGAGAGCCCACAGCGGGGCTACGTGCGCTCCGCGCCGGCATCCGCCGACGAGTACCGTGCACTTTGGACGACGGATGTGCTACCGTGGCCGCTGGCTAAACACAGCGCCGAAGGGAAGCAGCTTTGTAACATGTGATACAGCGCCGACATAGCGGGTACGACTTCCTTTGTATTCGAGACGCCCGTACGGGCGGCTGCGGCGAGCAGCAACCGCTGCGGGAGCTGTCGCATGCACGCAGCGCAGTGTATGAGACGGCATGACAAAGCACTCTCGAAGGTCGCGGTCAAGCTGTCACCGGTGACATTCGTGCACAACTATATAGGTCACCGACTTTACGCACGGGACGGCCACAGCGTACGCTGACGAAACGAAGCGAGAGCAAATAAAAGGCTCTCGACATGGCATTCGCGCACCTGTCGACCTTGTAACATCGAAGGTAGGGGCAAGCTTGTCATATGACGATTGTGAGCGGCTCACTTCCACCGCACATCAATGGGGCAATACACTTGCTATATTCAACCCGGAGAAAATCACGCACACTCGACAGAAACGCAAACTTACCAGAACTTAACATACTCTGTATATGCAAAACCTATAGCTCCGAAGTATGAGCACGCCGTAGTGGTGGGCCTAATTAACCCAGACCGCCTGCGGTCAAGCTAAGGTCTCAATGAACGGTCATTTTTTTACACTTCGCCTCCTCCGATATGCGGGACTGAACCCGGGAACTTTACGCTCGCTAACATTAAGCAACCGCAGGGGACGAAGCTGCTAGGTTTGAAGGCGAAAGAAAAGGCCCACTGCTCTAATAATTGGCGGGTTTTTCGCGTCTACGCTGACTAAGCGGCAGTCAGGCATGTCGTCCACGGAAGGGTCATTCAGGACTAATTTCGATCACCTGATATCATCATTTATTCTATAAAACAAATACAGACAACTCAGCGAGCGCCTGAAGACGTTAAAGGCGCCAACTGTGGCTCCTCCGCGACTATAGAGGGCACCCCAGCTCTTGCATAATGACCGATCAAAGCCCCCACGATTCAGTCGCATCGCGGCCCTGAGATTATTGCTCCGCCCGCTATCGGTCCTCCCCCCTTTGTTCAAACATCCACTTGACACAGAGTGCGCCGGCGAACGCTGCGTGTGTTGCGAAACTGGCCCGTCGGTGGGCGCCCAAACACGGCGGGTGGGGGGCGTTCGAGGGAGCGCGATAAACGCGGCCAACAAAGGGACAACTTTCTCACAGGCCACACTGCACATTTCAGCCGGCGAGCACTGTGGACACTGCGCGGCGGACAACAAAACCAGCCAATACCAGCTGTCCCCCCTCCCACAATGGGGCTTTGTTGGACGGTCACCCGCGCTCGCGCATCGCCTCTGCCGTGAAGCGCCATCAAGCGCTGCTGGTGTCCTCTATTGGATTTCTACACAAAAGACGCAATCTCCTTCCTTCCCCAAAGAGAAGAAAACAGCCGACATGGCATGCACGGCACTTGCCTGCGTGAAAGTGTATGCTCGGCATGTGGGGAAAAAAAAAATTAATTGGACACCTGCGCTTCAACTTGCAACTGCTACGGGTGCACTTGAAGGCCAGCTTCGAATGGGTGAAGACTTCCGGACCGTATTGCATGCGTCATAGCTAAGCGAAAACATCGAGTTATATTTCCCAGACTAATTCTTTATCGCGGGAAGCTGAGGACACCGTGCTCTTGAGTATATAGGCGCCCAGATGTGCGGGAGAGAGAAATAAAGACCATTAAAACGAAAGGCGAAATTCCGTTAAACGAAAACAAAAACGCGATCGAGTAAGCGTGATCTTTAACGGATGAGAGTTACTCAAAGCGTCTCAAATAAAACGCTTACGTCCGATGGCGCAGTTTGTGCCGGCGCTATCAGCGAAATGCTAAAGTTTTGCGTTTCTGCCCGCGAAGCCAGACACGCGCAGCAACAAAATAACTCTTCAGTCCAGCACATGGCCGACCCCTTTAGGCTCCCTTCTCATTTACATTTTCTTTGCTGGCTCCGCAAACCACCGTGCTCCTCCGCGGCGTTTTATTTTTGCCTGCTCTGCCCACAGCGAACTTTCCACACGCGCCAGTGGACTAAGAAAAGGGCCGCACACACGCAAAGAAAAAGGTGCGCGCCAAAGACAACACGGGCAAGCCTCGCTTTCAGCCAGGAATGGACAAACAGTCCGCAGCGCCGCCGCAGCGGAAAGCGGAGGCGGCAGCGCTGCCTTTTGCACGTGTGCGCGAGAGGTCTTGTATCGAATTATCGACGGCCGCGCAGCGATACTCAAGCCGACGATACCGGTTTCCCAGACAAGACGGCCGGCCAACTGTGTCGCCCTCCTCCCCCCGCTGGAGCCGGCGGGCACCAACAGTTCCGACCCATGAACAACAACATCGCTGCCGGGGCAGGGAAGAAGGCGGAAAGAAAGCAAAACTTGTCGAGGAAGATCCGAAGGAAATCGGAAGAGGAAACAAAAAGCCAAGGCAGACCCAGTGAATCAGCGGGTGGGGGGGGGGGGGGGGGGGGGGGGTCCCTTCGATCTTCCCTCGGAGTCAATGACTCGGGCCGCCTCGACGTCTGTCTCCGCGCGCGCTGGAGCAATCAGACAAAAGACGGCGGCGCTTTGTTCGGCGCGTCGCGGGCTGCTCGCCGCCCGGCCGCGTGTGCCGGCCACGCGCCCAGGTGACCCCTTCCGAGTAGTACCCTCTATATGGCCTCCTCACTTGAGTCGCGGCGACTCACAGAGTGGACGCACGAGCTACTTCACTCTGGCCGGCAACCATAACACGACGTTTCGCACAACCTGTGTTTCTCACTTGACAAGGCGACATGACCTACATACATACGTGCACCTGCACCACGTGAAACGCGCGTCGCGCACGCGTGGCAAAGTACTCAACACTGAGAACTGCAGGCTCCGGTCGGTGCCTGATAACCCGCATACACTGTATGCGTGTCTAGATCCAAGGGGAGCGACGTAGAAATGCGACTCGTTCGCAGAGTGCTTTTACGCCAGGCGCAGGGTCTCTTTCCGCTTTGCGTGAGCCGGAGGCCCACACGCCGAGAAACAAGCAAGCGATATAGCCAAAAGCACCCGCTTCTACTGGTTGCTCTTTCGCAGCACTGGCGCTCAGTCAGTGCAGGCGGGATGCAGCCTGTTTGCGTTGGTAAAACCTGCTCGCAAGCCGAGGCGCGAATCCGAGTTCATCTCCTTCAGAGACGGGAGGAAGCAAACAATGCCCGTCTCCTGCGTTTGCAAAAGAAAGTTGCAACCCGAGTGGTAAAGGTGAGCCAGTCAGCTGACTCCCTCGTAGACCGCCACATGCCGTGGGGAAAGCTGCCTATAGCCAGCCGCTCTGCTCGGAGAGACTGCGCAATGACACACACCATGGTAAACCGGTATGGCGACAAGGTGACATGACTCTCGTTCGCAAAGCATGCTGCCACCTCCCTGATTTAGCCGGCAAGGGTCTGCTGGGGCGCATTAGTTACCAACGCAACCAGTTTGGTAATAGGGAGAGTTCACATCGGAAGTGAGCCTCAGTCCTTACACAGCCATATCTGGAACAGTTGAGGGCCAACGAGTTAAGCTCCGGGTCCCGCACAGTTCCCGCGCCTGCGCAAAGGGTGCCCGCTATTGGTCACTGCTATGAGCAGCGCCGCAAAGCGCTGCATAGGCGGCGACTGTGCACCGCTCCAACACCAGTCACGCTGGCCAGCCGAGGCAGCGCGGTGACAAAAGTCGCAAGGACAAGCCCCGAGTAGCATGCGCGCTGTTTCTCAACCACATGTACACGAAGAAGTAAAGCGAGACGAAAGCGCGACAGGCAACTGAAGTGACAATGATTTACGAAGAACCAACGAAATCCAAAGGAATAATAAAAAAAATAGCCGTGGTTTAAACTTTGGTTAACCCTGGTGAGTTGGCTACGTTCACAAACGCCACACACACTGCCGAACGGATTGTCTGTAAAGCGTCGATGAAATGCCCGATGGGGTGGGTAGTTGTCGCCTGGCGCTGTGGGCAGATTGTGATGACGTCAGTACGTCACATGACCTGACACGTGACTGAACTGACGCTTCCCTCTTGAAAACCTAGCGTAGTGAAGCTTTCGCTTTAAAAAAAAAATCAATATTCGAAGAATAGAAAGAATGAAGAACGTGGCTCCGAAGCCTCCAAATCGTCTGGCGTTTCTCAATTAACCACCAATTAAGTGCTCCCTCCCCCTCCTCTGCTGTCGCCGCTCTCCCTAGTGACACACTGACGGCCGGCGACGCTCGCACAAGAGGACAACGCGCGCAGCGTGAACAAGGTCTACGCCGGGCCGCGGAGAAAGAAGCAGCGGGAGGAGACATCGCTGCCGCAACAGGCAGCAACAGATGAACAGGGGATCGGCAGACGAAGCGTGATGGCTTACAGCGCCGGAGTCCGGGGCCGAACGTCGGGCCTGAAACCTAACGGGGCACTTGTAGCACGGGGCCCGCCGCGGCTCGCTTCGACGAAACCCAATTAACGGACTTCTACGGCCCGCTATTGGGAAACGGATTAGCTTCCATCACGCTGCGCTGCGCTCCAAGCCGTGTGTAGCAGGACGCCAGGCCTCCCCCGGACTTTTTCTCCTATAGCTTCGCGTCCCTTTCCTTTCTCCGGGCATTTTTGTCACTCCTCGCTTCTTTTTCAACCATTCCCGGGTTCTTCAGTCGAAGCTGGCGGGTGTGGTTCGCCAGCGGTGGTTTGCAATCAAACTAAGTAGGCGCGAATCGGCAGACAGCGGATGATCGGATGCGCGCGAGCGAGCGAGCGAGCCAGGCCTATAAGTACGGTAAAGAGGAAGCAGCTGGAGAGAGAGGCGTAATACAATCCCGCGGTGATGGGGGCGTAATACAATCCCGCGGTGAGGGGCCATCACCGCGGCCAAGTGGCAGCGACACCCGCTCCGCGGGTTTTTGACACGAGCCGATTTTCGGGGACCGAGCTATAAGCAACGAGGCAAAGCAAAAAGAAGAAGGCAAGTGGTCGCGACGAAAGAAAAGCAAAAAGAAATCGCGGAACAAGAGAGAGCGAACGTGACGATCAGAGAGAGCCCCGCGACATGGCGCGCGGCGCACGAGCCCGACACGAGCAATAACAGCGCCGGACAATGTGGCGGCCCCGGAAACACGGGAAGTCAGTACCGCTGGCGCAAATAAAGTGTGTCCCACTGCTGCTGCACCGGCTGACTCAGCCGGCGCCGCGTCCGGCGGTCTTCAGGGGAACTTCCGGCGCTCCCTGAGTCATTTCGGACGACGCGCATTGTCGTGGGTCGATACCAGCAGCTTCCCAGTGACTGACTCTCTCTGGAAATTACCCGCATGCAGCCGATGCATGTGCGCGTAGAAAGGCGCAGCCCCGTTTTTAGACCGCACATGCACGCTGCCGGGCGCAATTGATGCGACGCGTGTCGCCACCAGAACGGGGCCCCAGACGCCCCGGGCCAAAGGCATGGACGACCCGTGTATCGAAAGAAGGCTACGCGTGGGCTTAATTTAGACCTTCGCTGGTGCGCTTCACTAATGCGCACTCGAGCCGGTTCGAGGCGCGCACGCTTTTTCTGCACTTCAACCCCTCCGCCTGTGCACTGTATCGAAATATGGCTGCCACGGCTGTTCGAGCACGAACAAACGCTCGAAATCATGAGCAGGTGGCTCAACAGCCGAGCTCCTCCAGAGCAAACTGGTGTGAGCCGGAGGAAGCTTAAGATGCATAGTGAGTGTATAGCACTTAATTAGTATTGCAGCTACACCGCTAACTCTGCTTACGGTCACAAAAGCACTTAAGGGTGCCTATAAACGACAGCAATAAATTAAGTGCGACGGAAGTTCCAGTGCGGCCAGCGCGTCTGCTCGGTTCGCTCCGCCGAATACAAATTTAATTCCTCGGCATTATTCTCTCCCATGGAGTATAAACCTCGCGCCAGTGGGAAGAAGCGGACGCCTCTTTCGCGCGATTCCGGAATGGGGAGGGGGATTTCAAAACAAAAATGATAAAAATAAGCATAGCTATTTTTTCGCGACCTGCTGATTGCGCAAACCTTGAACATGTTTAACGGGAGGCTCGCTTCCGCTCGGCACAAGTGATAATCACAGATATCGGGTGTGAGCTGGATCGGAATCGTAATGCATGCGAGTTTGGGATGAATCCAAGAAGCGATAAGGTGTCACTGACTGCGCAACGAGTCTAATGAAATAAAACGGAAGCCGTATACACGCGCTGAGCGCGCTGCATACGCCGGAAGCCTTTGAATATGCAAGCGCACATAACGTCCCAGCCTGCTACATCAGTCGTATACGGGAAGAAGGCCCCCAGCGCTAGAATTTCCAAGGCGCCCGCGGTCGCTCGCTGCACGTGAGAAGCTGGGAAACAAACCAGAGAAGGCTCTGGCAAACAGTTCAGCACGCGGGAACGGAATCACTTCCGTTCATACGACACCGGACGTCCGAACGTTTTAAACAAGGGCGACGCGACAAAAAGAATGCAAAAATCCGAAGAAACAACAAACATAACGGCCAGCTTGAATGAAGCCGGACATCAAACGGAGATAAGCACAAACAGCAGGGAGGCGCTCGAAGCGAAGACAGCAGAGTACACACGAGCGTTGTATAATGTATAGCTTTCAGCCAGCAGTGGTGGACAGAGGCGGCCGCTGTTGACAGATATAACACGGGAGAGGAAATTCTGCCCCTTCAGCGTAAATGCGTCGGGCAACAATGGGCGCCGTATCTGGGGAATAAAGCGAAGCATCTTTTAAGCACAAAGCCTTACTCCGGCGTCGTTCCTTATACAGCCGGCAGTAAACGCTTTATGCACACTTCACGACTCCCTGGTTACGGTGGACGTTTAGTTACTTTGTGTTCACACAGCCCTAACTACACCGCATTGTTCTCGGAAATAGTTAGGAGGCTGTATGCTTGAAAGGCTAGACGACAGACGCGGATGAAAGAGAACGCCTCTTCGAAAGTTACTGCGCGTGGGAGGAAAGTGCGCGCGGGCGCGCCTCTGTGCTTCCCTGCACCGTGTCCTTCGGTAAGCTGGAGCATTAACGAAATTTACGGCCGTCCCGCTTTCCCGCCTATATGATTATAAAGTCAGCTTCCGCTTCGCTCGTCTCTTGCCGGCCTGCAGGCGAATGGGTCGGGCTGTAACCGATTGCGACTCCCCCCGGCGATTAGTGGACCATGATGTCGCCTGGCGTGATGTATACGCACTCGCAGGGGGAACAGCTACACGGGCCCGACGCGACGGCGCCGCATTCCTCCTTCGCAGCAGTGGAACCGAAACCCCGGCGACACGGGGGACCGCTTACGGAATGCTGGCGGCTGCCTAAGCGCTTCTTCGATCATGCGAGGTCCCCCGGCTTGCGCAAGGCGCAGTACTCGCGGCGCCGCTCCGTTATGGTGCGCGTGCACACGATGCGTCCGCGACGGGAGTGGCGCCAGCCGACGCGCTCAGTCGAGGCGACGGGATCCACGTTCCACATCATCCGCGCGGTGACGACAGAGTGGCACTGTACAGACTGCGAGCCCCTTCCTTCGGCTGCCGAGTGTGCGACTCCGAGGAGCGTGGCGCGCGCCGCCGTGCGCGCCTTTTGGCAGCGCACGCTGCTGCTCCCTGGACGCGCAAGTACGGCACGCCAGCTGCCAGCGCGCGTTTCAGGAGCCCCCGCAGCGTGAGGCGCGCGCTGGCAGCTGCTGCCCCGACGCGGGGAGGCCGCGCGCTGACAGAGGCACCAGCTGCGGCACAGCCCTTCCGCCTCGACCGCACATCCTTAATTGATCGGCATCTTCACCCGGCGGGCCGAGTCGTGGATAAAGGGGCAGCCACTGATCGAAGCCAGGCGGACCGCATTTCGATGCCGCCGCCAAAGGGTTTGTGCAAGCCCGTGAGGCACGCCGGCGGAGTGTGTCCATCCACTGCCGGGCCTTTCGCTAATGCATAAGTGTCGCTCGCCTTTCGGCAGGGGAACTGCTAAGTGTGACGAAGTTGTCGCGCACAATAAACAGACCCGAGTACGGAAAGCGGCCTGACCCCAAATTATGCCTAATACGGCGTGAGGAGGGCGTGGACCACACCTATGCAACTCGCAGAAAACGAACAGTAGGATATTTACTTTTTTTCTTTAGCAATAAGTGCGCCGAATAAAAGAACGCCCATATCAGTAACAAAAGGCCGGGACACTGAGAGGGGAAAAAAAATGGAGGAGACATTGAGCTCTGGTGGGACTGGCATCCCACCGCTGCCACCACATTTAGGAATGGGGATCCCACACTGTCACCACTGTTGGGACTGGGGCATCTCAGCCTGCTGTCACTGTAGCGCAAAGTTTAGCAATGAACGGTGAGTCAACGAAACATTTATGTACAGTAAAAACAAGGGCGTTACATTATCGGCACAGGGGCCGAAGGCACGACGGGCTCGCACAACGAAGCACGGCGATGAGAGCGTCTCTCTCGTTTGATGTTCTCCGTCTGCTGTTCCCCATCGGCGCGGCTCGGTTTTTACAGCCTCCGGTGACCGTTGCAGCAGCACAGCCGTTCAAACCTTCCAATCAGGTCACGGCACTGGTTACCGTTCGAATTTGACGAACAGACGAGTGGGCTCGGCCGTCCCAAGTTTGCAGCCGGGAAAGCGTCGGTTGAATCTCGAGCCGCCGCTTGCGAGGGGGGAGGGGGGGGGGGGGAGTATTACGCCGGGCGAGCATGGATGAATCATGCTGCAAGCCACGACATGTCCGAGAGTCCGGGCTTGCTTTGCGCAATCGCGGCCGCAAGGTGCTGGCCTCCACGGATGCCTGCCGGGGAATGCGTGCTCGGCATAAGAGCTAGCTCCGCCTCAAGGGTATGTATGACGCGATAGCGTAATGGGCGAATTCTCATATATGCCGCAAGACGTTCTCTACTCTACACTCATGGATCCCTGGGGAGTCCTCATACCCCTCCTGGCGCAGTGATGCAGCGGTTAAGCGATGCGCCACTGCCCTGCGATGGCAGCTGCTTCCAGCGATGGGCCTCGTGCGACCGCAGGTTGCTCTTCCCGAGCGACCAATCATTAATTTAACAGCCACCTGCCACCGTGGGCAGTTTGCTCAATATTCAGTTGGCAGTTGTGATGACGTCGCAAGGTCACGTGACCTAGGTGGCCCACTTGCCAGTCATGCCCGTAATTTTCCGCCCACAACGCCGACGCCGGAGTTTCTGGTGAACGGAGCCTTTAAGGCTGCCGCGTTAAAACAGCTGCCGTCCTCAGAAAAAAACTTCGTTCGAAGCCACACACAGGGCCTCCTACGTTCTCAGATACGAGAGTTGACTTGTTTATTCTTGTGAGCTGGTCTAGGTTCCGTCAGGTATAAGGCGAAGGATTCGGTAAACGCGACGCCATTTCCTGAAGGCTCTTCGGGAGGCGCGGAAGAAAGCTCACAAAATGAGGGAAAAGGTGACCTGCGGTGGCGCCGCTGTCAATGCGGCGGCTCCAAGTAGAAGCAAGCGTGGCGTAAACTGCCGCATGTGCGCTCTCCGCAATGGCAGCCACCGCCGCAGGACTGGCCCGAGGCGCCGGCAACGCTCCAGTATACGGCAGCTCTGCTGACTGAGCAATCAAAAAGCTTCATGAACGCCGGCTCATTTTGCGCGAAAAGCCTCTCCTGAGATCCAACAAACAAACCGTGTTTGCTCTGCCTGCAGTCACTCCCGCGCCTCGAAGGAAAACTAATATTTTCATGCCGAGGCTTATCCGGATAGTTGTCGCTAAAGTAAAAAAAAAAACGAGAAGAGAAACCTAATTGCTCGAGCATCAAAGAACAGAACTATAGGTGAAAAGGGAGCGCGTAATAGAACAAAGCAGAGCGGCTTATAGGGGAAGAAGGGTACAGGTCCTGTGTTTCGGCGGTGGGAGAAGGCGTAGCGTCGGAGGGGGGGCTTACAACGCGGCCGCCGGTGTTCGTCATGCGGACTCGAGTCCTCCGCAAACAGAGCTGTGGTTTCACTCGGGGCCCCGCAATAGATGTTCCCGCCCCCTTGACACTGGCGAGCACCTCGGCGCCGGTGCTTTTGTCGGTGGCTTTTTAGCGAGGCGCTCTCCCGACTAAGGGCCTCTGCAAATGAAGCTCTCGTGGCGGCTGCTGCTCTTCCGTCTTTTTCTGCTCGGCGGCGCTTGTTCCAGGGGGACGAAAAAAGAAAAACACGACGCTTTGCTGCGCGGGTGGCAGTAAATTTCGACCCCGATATTTATCACGCGCTTCGACAGAATCGGCAAAGGAGCTGCCACTTTGTCAACCCCCTCTGCGCGCAGCGCGGAATCGTTCAGCGACCAGCGAGCGAATGCGCCCGTGCGCATTCCGTCACGCCCCTCGTAAATATTGCGGAGCTCAATTTTCCAGAATCGAATTCCGCCTTAAGGAACACCTACTCCACTGCTGTACAATTCGTGCCTGAGGAGAGTGCACTCATATGAGGGCTCGTAAAACAACCTCGCATGAACACGATTGAAAATGAAAGCAGGCGTAATTTCTCGGAGACCGTTATTATTGCGCACACATAAGAAAACAGTATAGCGCGTCCGGTTCCTTTACAAGATCTCGGCACTTCAGTCCATAATATCCCTCATATGTAGCAAATGACAGGGAAGCTTCGAGAGCTCGCGAACGCGGCTGCATCGAGAACCGCGTTTCATCACGATCGAGCGACCGCGCGGGTTGACCAGCGCCCAGAAGGGGCTGCCCGTCGGCCGGCGTCGAGGAGGTGGAGTCGCCGAAGGAACCCAATATCCCCTCCAGCCTCCTCCACAAGCAGGAGAAGAAAAGGGCCCAGTTGAGACGAGTACGTGGTCCAATTACCCGTGACAACCACCGCAGCATGCAATCGGCCGCGCGCGGCTCCTCTCCCAGGCTGCGCGCCGCGGGACCGCCACCGCATAACACATTCCGCTCACCTATCGGCGGCTGGAATGTGGGAAAGATAAAAGCAAGGCGACGGGCGAAAGCAAAGCCCCCCAGCAGCGTAGTAGGTCAGGCATCGCCCCCCCCCCCCCCCCCCCCTTCTACTCATGAGGCGCGTTTTTTATGCTCTGCATTTCCAGGACGGTGGACCGCCCAGATAGGGAAGCTCGTCTCGGCTTGCTGCCTGCGACGACAGTGTGCACTTCCTCCGCTATGCTGTCGTATTGTTTCAAACGCTGCTTCTTTATTCCTTAGCTCGACGCGCGCAAAGATAGGCGGAGGGGGGATCATGCAAGCGCTGTAGGCACTGTTGCTCCTTGGCGGCTCCCCCCCGTCGCGGCTTGTGCTACTGCGGCGCCGGCTTTGCGAGCTGTGCGGCCGCGTAATCAAACTTTCCCGCCGCGAAAAACCTGTTCCCTCGGCGGAGGCGAGTCGTGTGCTTGCCCTTTTCTAATTCGGTTCTTTCTTACGTGCACTTAATCACTTCCACAGACACCTGCACCCGCCTGATCGGCTCAATCCCGAACGGGATCAATAAAACTAAAAGTGGCGACCAACCCACCCGAGGGTCGATCCAGCTAAACCGCGAAAGATGAGGCCGCAGGAATTTTGTTTCCGTGCATTTCGCGAAGCACGTAATGTGAGCAATAATGACGCAGTGGATGAAAAGAAAAACGTAGGAAGAAGGACTGAGGTCAACTTGAGGGAGGACTTGCTTGAAGGGACATGCCTTTGGAACGCTCCTGGTGTCCACGCCTCCACTAGCGAGAGAGAGGTCACTGTTCGAGCAGCCATAAAATCAGCGATGACTGTGTTCTCGAAACGGTATATCTAACCGTCGCCCCCTATCCTATATGACGCACAGCGAAGAAGTGGTGGCTGGAACCGCATGCGGCCCCCCATCGCACGTCTGGTCAGTCTTCCCTCTCAGCCACAGTCAGACAATAAAAGTGTCCTTGTATCGTCACGCTTCATACATTGCTGCGTTTAACACTATACCGCTGAGCTGCTCTTGACGCGATCGCCCCGTGTGACTCTTCGTTTCACGCGATCCGCAACACGAAAGAGATATTTTGACATTCTTAAGTTTGCGTCCGTACTTGTCTGCTCGACTGAAATGAAGACTGCTATATATATATGCCCACAATTTAAGCGAGGTTAGGACTTGACGTGCTGCAACATTTAACAGCAGAAGCCGCCGCCCCGGAGTACTCGCGTGCTGCGGCTGGAAAAGCAACGCGCCGTTTTCTCCACTCTGCAAACACACAAAAAAAAAGCGTATTCCCAGAGATCTCTCGTGCACGGGCATCTCGATAAAACAGCTCCACAGACTGGAGTGCATTGCGGTCCCCGATCCGTATACGATCGGGAAAGAGCGCATGCAATACCGAAAGCGGCAGCAGGTGTATAATCCTGCCGGCTGGCCGACCAAGAAGACCAGAGGCGAGGCCGGGCGCTCGTCAGCTGCCGGCCACCCGCCGCTCTGCGCTCCATTTAACCGTGGCGAGCGCGCGCGCCTAAAAGTGGCTGCCCGCCGAGCCCTTTTAGAAGGAAGGGGGTGAGCGAAGGCAGCGCCAGCCCGTGCCAGACAAGCCATACGTTGGGCTGAGTAAATAAATTATGTCATGGTCCGCTCTGTTTTCCCTTGCCTGCGTTCACTTGTTTGTTTCTCCTTTGCCCCGCTCTGCCCCACAGTCTGCGGCAGCACCTGTTCGCTCGCGTATATGCGGGGCTTCGTCGCTGCCGCAGCGCGCCGGCGGGCGAAGAGTCATCGGCGCGCGTTCCAAGCTAAAACATGCGTCTGTCGTATCTCAATCGGGCCCGCTAATCAGCGAGAGAGCCGAGGGAGGGCGCTTCGAGCATCACAACCGCGTTGCACGCACTAAGCGCAACGAGGGAGGGAAGGGGGCTCCCCAGCTTTCAGAGCGCACCCGGGCAGCGAATCCAATATTTCTCCGCTTTTCCTCTCTTTATTCTTTCGTTCGGCGTAAAACGCTTGTTCCCACTCCCTTACGCATCCCGCGAGCTTTTTACGAACGCGAGCTGTCGGGCACCGCGCGGCAATTTTCGAAGTAGCGCCGGCGCGCAAGAAGACGCCGCGCCATTTACGTCGGCCGAGCAAGGGCCCGACGAGAGCCAGGAGGACGGAGCGACCCGTCGCCCAGACACACAAATCCTCCCATTTTCCGTTTTAAAACCCTGCCAAGGCGCTTGCGCAACGCCGATCGGGGGAGCTTTCCGCTCTGCCAGGGGCAGGCGGTCGACGTTAAACGTGACACGGCGGCCATGGAAACCCTCATGCAACGCCGCTACGGGACTGCGGCGCCATGTTTGCCAGCCGCTGTTACAGCCCGCACGTAGCGAGGGCTTTCGTGTCTGCTCCTACCCCTGGCAGTATACACCGAGCAGTCATACGCGCCAACAATGCTCTCCGTCAAAAGTTCCGGCTATCGTCTTTGGTAACTTGATTAGGCCCCGTCTTTATAGCCAAGCCCTCGTTGTCCTAAATCCCTGCGCGCTACAGCAGCCGAGGAAAGACCGCGCCAAAGGCGAAGGAAGCAGTGTCTGATCGCCCAAAAGCGTTGCCCGAAGTCTTCGGAGCGTAGCTGATTCCATGCCGCAACACCATTTGAGCTTAGAATCTGCTACGCAGTGGAGAAGAGGCATCGGCCCAAGCGCATAATGCGGTCGAGAACCGCTAGCGCCGGCTCTTCGCCATACACTTACGAACACACTATTCGAAAATGAGGACCACTCAAACGAAACATGTCACTGAACTGCGCTGCACACTGGGCACGCGAGCTCGTTCCTGAGTTAAACTTTCCCTTCCCGCGTTCAACAAATGGACCTCACGGCGCTACGCGGGGACTCATCGCATGCCGAGAGCGTCCGATGCCCTGGAATATGCGTGCATGCAGTGCACCTGCGACGGCTGTCTAGAATATGTCCTCGCAGTATGCAGCCCATGTCAGAAGCGAGAAGGAACGCTGTATCCAGGACCTGGCGGCAAGTAATGACCAGTCAACAAACTCGGCGCTATTTGTCATACCCGGGCAACAACGATAAATACAAAAGAAAAAAAACAAACGCTCAGAGCCGACAAACTCTGGAATAAAAAGACTGCCCGGGGCAAAGTACGGCAGCTGTGCCAAGAACGGCATTTCGCAATTTTCCCATTGTGAGAATGCGAGAGAGCAGACGGATTCAGCGCGATACATCACGCTTGGTGTTTAGGAATTCAGAGTGACGAAGTGCTTATCCTGGTACACAAAGACGGCGCGAGAAAGCAAAGTGCGGCGGAGAATAGGACCTATTCAACGACCTCACGAGGTCCTCTCCCTTTCATTGCAACCCCATGAGCAAACGTAGAGAAATATCTCGCTTTAAATTAGCCAAAAGTGGCAATAGTCTCAGCCGCCAGCCAGCCGCATGCGGACGCAGGAGTACTCGCAACGCATAGTTTAGAATTTAGAGCCCCTGTGGCATCCGAAAAAAAAAATTGCTTTTCTATCAGAATTCAGTATAAATGTTTGATAATCGCTTTGTTCTAATAGAAATTGACAGGAAATGTGTTTTCCCATCTCAGTTCAGCTGCATTAATTATTATTTTGACGGAAATTGCTGTTTTAAGCTTGGGCTCTTAATTATATTTATCTTCCCTGATGACGCCCTCACAAAAGCACGAACACAAGTGACGATTAAAAATAAAATAAACGCACACCACACACAAAAAAAGAATAAACACCGTAGCCGCCATAAAGAAAGCGGCTGGTATGAAACAGCATCCAATGACTGATGATGGAAAATTCCATTCTTGGAGAACACATTGCCTCCACTGTGTTTAGATAACCATGCTAAAACAAAATTATGGAGCACATACAGGCACACATCAACATAAGTGTCCGTAGATTCGTCAATGAAGAGGAAACTTTCTGTTCTGCTAAATAGAGCCGAAGTATTTTTTTTTTATTACCTGCAATATCCTGTATATTCTACCGTGTCAAACCTTATCACAGCCAACGTCATGTGAACATTCTGTGCGAGCGCTAATTTTCCAGATCCTCACTGGCTACTTTTTAGCTGTCTTGGCGTGTCATGCCTCTGTTTTCTGTGTTAGTCCTGCGGTCTATAAATGTTTATCAAAAGTAAAGCGGGACCCACTGCGCACGTGACATTGCATGAGGGCCCGTTTTGGTATCGGCATAACACGTTAGGCATAGTACGTGTGCTGCTGCTCTATAGGATTTGTACAGCTTTGAAGCATTCGCTGTGCTGCGACTAAGATCTCACATTGGTTTTAAGATAGTCGCACTCACTACTTTGGTTGCCCTCCTGGAGATGAAAATTTACTAGATGCTTCTGCGTGACTGCTCAAGACAATGGCGAGTTTGTTATACATTTTAAATCACCAGCGCAAAAGACGGATCGAGACGAAGAGCATAAACACGAGACAAGCCAAGCTTCGAGTATCGTGTTTCTCCACTTTGTGTCAGCCTTTTGCATCGGCGGTTTACAATGTGCTCAAGAAATGAATTCCTAACTGACGGGTGAACAAGCAAGTACAGGCCAAGGCGTGACTGCCACCGCAGTAGCATAATTTGCTGCTATCAGTCATTGTGGCGACTTCTAAAGCAGCAGCACGCGGTACAGTGCAAATATGGGAACTTGAATTGTAGTCCTACACATATGACATCGTATGTGGAATGCCGCCATCAAAAACCTCGTAAGTGTTTTACTATATTCAGCAATATGTGACCGAACCTCCTTCAGGCCTTAACTGTCGAACACTGTCCTCAGCAGCGGGCCCAAGCATGTAGATTAGACAACTAAGAAGCAAGCCCCGGTTCGCGGGCGCGCGCATATATTACAATGCGCGTAACCTAAAAAATAAATGGACGCGCGTGGATAAACCGGAATGAAATCCGCTGCCGCGGTGACGGAGCTTGTCATGCGGCAACGCATAGTTTAATTAAAGGGAGAAGGAAGGAGTCTAGCAGCGTAACGGACGTCGTAACACGCGCCGAGGCCTTTGCTCGCGCCCTAAGCGCCATCTGCCGCATCAAGGAGACGCACGGCAGAGAAGTTAGGTCGCTCTGTTTCACATGGTTTTGCTTTCCAAATTACCACTCGGCTGATGATGGAACGGTGCAAAGCTGACGCAGGGATGTGTTCGGAGGTCTGCGTGCGCGCGGCAAAGGAAAGAAAGTGTCAGTCACAACGTGAGTATGACATTCCGCCATTTCTTGGTAAGCTCCGTTTCGTCAACGAAGTGACGTAGCGCTACATCGCAACGCAAGTAGGCGAAAGCATCACTGGCGGTACGGGCTTGAAAATATTCGTATGAAGCGACTACTGGTTTTCTTCTATTTTTTTAGTTTTTATGTGCACACGACGATAATCAACAGTGGATACGGTTACCTTGCGTTGCTTTCACTAATATATTACCTCTGCAAAACGAATGAAAGTAACTTAACATCACTGCAACAGATACTTGCTGCTATTTATAATTCACAGAGGTGGTAAGTGCGTTTAACTACAGCACTACTCCAACGGGGTCAGCGGAGGCCCTATCCGTCTCGGCTCTCATTGCTCGCGAATTCAAACGTTTGCGTCCGAGGAAACAAAACACGATGGGTGCGACACGCAGGGGCAAGATCGCTTCTAAGTGAATAGTGGTCTTCGAGAGTAGTTGAAGATGCCATCCCAAGATGTCTACTGGCATTGCTAAGGATCACCTGAGTATGTTAACCATTGTGTTCAAGCACGGTTCCCTGCCTGAAGCAGTGTGTGTCTTGTCCTCCCTTCGTCTGCCAGGGCTACAATGTTCAAGAAGCCACGCATCGATAATTTCGACCCACCACAGAAAAGTACGGGGACGTTCATATATTATGCGAACTGGTACTGTCAGTGCCCAAAAATCTACGTAGTGTAACAGAAAGCTAAAAGTACGTTGTTATACTCTAACATGCTTTAAACAAGCGAGTAGTGTTTTACCCCGTCAAAACGCTCGTTCGCAATGGATGCTACGAGGCGGCGGCTTCCTCAAGTGTGCCATTCTCACGCGCTCGAAAGGCAATAATCCCAATCAAGGTAACCGCACGGAGAGTACCAAAGTCATCGGCACTGCAAACTTCTTGAGCAACAGAACAACCAAGAAGGAACTCTGGTCTTCGAAATGGCACGGGCGGCAATGAGAAAAACAAACACAAACAGACGGTCAAATACTACTATACAGACTGGCATCCGACAGCGGCGGCGCTGAGAGCCGCGACGCGGCAGCGATCCCGCCGTCGGGACGCCAGCGAGCGACCGAAGAGAGCGAGAGAGAAAAACCAAGCGCACAGAAGAGCACCAACAGGAACCGGAGTTAACGCCGAACGCGGTCGCCGACAACCGCTTGATCCCCTCCTCACAGCACAACTTCATCATACGCGATTAATAAAAAAGAAGCCGCCCTCAGCATATCCGCCAGGCAAGCAAACGAAAACACATGAAAAGCGGAGGGGCCGCCGACAGCGCGAGCTGGCGCGCAAGATCATCGGCGCGAGGTCCCGTGATGCCGCGCGGGAAAAAGACTCGAAAATAGTGCCTAACCGACGGCGGCCCGTTTGAAAACGGCCGGCGGCAAATGCGCGCGCTCCGCGCGTCAAAGCTATGCCGCACACGACACTAGAGCCCAGGAGACTTCCCGTTTACAGGGCAGGTGGGGAGACAGCTGCTCAGAACTCCACGCCGTGCGCCTAAAATTGTTAGACGAACAGCAGGTGAAAACGCGGAAGCTCCCGGCTCCAAACGGAGGTGTGTGTCAGCCGCGCAAAAAACATGCACAGCCCCAAACATATGAGACAATTTCTCTCCACGTGACAAATCGACATGCCAGGTGCCGAAAAGCAAAGACAACGTATCAAATGCCGGCGAAAAAGAATAAAGTGGCTGGTCAGAACTTTGCACTACCGGCATGCACGGTGTTGTCGGTACTTTTTGGCACCGCTGCTCGATGGTCGTGAGCATAAAAGAAAAACAAAGTTCATATTTCCTGACCTGTTGCCAGAAGTCCTCCAACGACGGCTGAGCCGGGAAAAAACCAGTGTCGTGGATCGCTTGCAGCTCATGAAAGATATTTCCACTTGGCAAGATGTCCATGGTTGATGTGGGTGACTTCGATGTCCCGAGCAAGAGACAAGCACAGCAGGAAACAACGAAACAAAACCGCAGCTTGTCAGTTACAGCAGCGACCGAGTGCTAGATGAACTTTCCGATGGCACAACTCTCGTCGGCGATTGTAGTGAAATCCTGGACATCGCTGCCAGTCGGCCCAGATGTGGCCGCCGCTATAACGGCATGTTCGTAGCGTGCACCAACTCTCTCGGCCAGAGCTCAGCGGATACTCAATGCATGCGGAGGCGTCACGGAGATCCAAGGCACTCGTTACGCCAAGCACGCGCACCGCCTGTGGGAACCAGCGGAGTGCAGAGGCGCAGGCGCTCTTTCCATTTGCGAGCAGACGCTCGTTCGCGCTCGCACCGCCGGCGCGCCTAGCCTCGAACCCGGGCGACGACAGCGCCACCGCGCCCGTCGCGCCGAGAGTAGCGGCGTCTGCCCTCTCTCGCTCACTTTCTGTTTGGCGTCTCTGCCGCCAGGCGGAAAGCGGGCGCTGCCTCCCACGGGGCAAGCGGAAGGCGAGCTGGACGCTCAGCGTGGGACTACGTGGGACTCTCACGCCGCCGCCAGCGAAACGCGGTGTCTTGCAGCGGCGCTCGACAGTGCGGGCGAGGAAAGCGCGCCTGTGTTGATCGCATACCTGTGCAACCTTATCTCGCTTCCGTTGCCTTCGGATGCGTCATGCTTTGACTCCATGCCGGCGTCGGCGAGAGTAGTTGCGCCATCGTAGATAGTACCCGAGCTTTGCGTGGCGGCGCATTCCACTTGTCTGACTGCAAGAAGCTTAAGTCACGGTGTATATTTGTTGCTGTTCTTTTCCGATGAGACACACGGGAATATTCCTGAGTTTATGCTGCTCTCATTCATGAATAATGCCGGATGAGCGGAATCTTGAGATTGCTGTTTCTTGCAGGGGTCCTGTGAGCGCCTTTGCAAGAACACCTCTACCTCGTTTCCACTTTTAATGAGATCGCGTTTAAGCTGTCGTCGAGGCATACCCTGGCGTTCTCTGTCACGAAATTCAGTGATTGGTCGACATAGTTGATATTATTCATCATCGCCGGAGGAGCTTGGAGGCTGCGGCAGAAACGACATCGCTCCCGGAGAGGGCAAACGTAGCAGAGAGAGAGAAAGAGATAAGTGGTAGAGAAATGGCAGGGAGGTTAACCAGTAAAATGTTCTAGTTGGCTGCCCTGCACTGGGGGAGAGGGATGAGGGGGGCGTAAAAGAATAAGAAGAAGTAGAGAAATGCGGTCCGTAGCAAGCACGACAGGCAATGACACAAGCACTGTAAGTCACAGGCCGCCGCAGCTGCAGCCTGCACACCTTGAGGGCTGCCGACTGCTGCGACCTGAGTGGGACGGATCGAGGGCTCTCCATCACAAGGCACCGCAGACGTTTCAGTGTAAAGAAAGGCTGCTTGCCGTTGCGGCTGATAATGTTGATGACAACATAAGCATCGGACTTCTTCTCGGAAGGCCGAGGCTGGATGATGCGTTGTGCCAGCTATTGGACAGCTGCAAGCACTGGATTCAACAAATCCAGCATCTGCAGTGCATTCTGTGCAGCTGGTATGCGCATGCTGGAAGGCAACACACGCATGACATTCACGATTGGCTTCAGCATTGCAATCACTTGCTCGTCTGCCACCTGGTCCGGTTTCTGACCTACTACTCGACCAGCAGTTGGCTCAACACACTGGGTGCGCGGTGACTTCTATCATTAAGGGTGTGCAGTGCTCCGGGAGCGATGGCCAAGTCACTTGCCGGTCCCGGTCTTTGACCGGAGGTGTGACTTGAGCTTGATTAGCAATTGGCTTGGGACTCTGAGTACGCAATACCTGCTTGGTCACTGTGGGTGTGTGTAGCTCAGGCAGGGATGGCCAAGGCCCGTCTGCGACAACCGTCTGTGCCTCGCCAGTCATATTGTTCCCAATCCTTAAAGTAGTATGCGGAGTGGGAGGACAAGTTGTGGTAATTCTTGGACGATCCTTTCCAATGGTCGCTACACATTTAGAAGGTCTGTGACGAGGGCGACGACGTCGTCGCACCTTAGCGGCAGATTCTCTGTGTGTGGAATTGTCTCTTGTCATTTGTTTGAGTATCGCCCTTTCCCTTTTCAGACGGGGACAATCTTTTGAGGCAGCGTCATGAGGGCCGCGGCAATTGGCATACGTAAGGACTGTTGCCCGGCAACAATCGCCGCTGTGTGGCTAAGTACACCGTGGGCACACGATGGGGAAATTGCACACACTACTCACGTGTCCTATCTTCATGCATTTCCGGCACTGGAGAGGCTTCGGGACGAAAGGCCTAACTGCATGCCGAAAGTGCCCAACCTTCACGTACATTGGAATGCAGTCCCCTTGTAAGGTAAACTTGGTGCACTTTGCCCTCCCAAGACGCTGAGCTTGCAGTATGGCTACACCGTCGGTAGCTGGTTGGATCAAAATTGGCAGATCAGAGTCGCGGATGGCTACATCGACGTCGTAAATGACGTCTACCGTATAGTGCCACTGCCTAGAAGGATATGGGAACGAACGCTGATGCCGCCAAGCGTTCTGATGTTGCTCAAACTCTCAAGCGCGTACCGGTCCATGACATCAATAGCGACGACATTGCTAAAACGATTAACCCTAGCTCTCATCTTTAATTGCTCTCGGGACGCGAGCCTGCAGGAACGCAGACGTGGCTTGCCTATTGATGTGGTTGAGATTGTCGGTGGGAGTCTCTGGCACAAACAGTACAGTATGTGCCGATGATCCTCGCTCCGCGTAGTGATCGTGGACGTACTCGACGACGACGAGTCCTCACCTTTGCGCAGTCTCCGTTTGGCCTTCTTGCTTAGGACTCTGATGAAGCCGTTGTCAGCCGAAGAGTCATCACTGTTGGCCGAGTACACCACGGTGGCCTGGCTGCTTGCGTCATTCGGGAGGCCAAGACGTTTCCCCTGGGCGGCAGCGGCTGACCGACCGGACTGAAGTTCAACAGCGTCCGCATCCATCACCGTTACCAAAAAAGAAACAGTGGTTTCATTATAATGTCGTAAATCAGGAAAAAAACTGAAGAGGCGAAGGGATGGAAGGAAGGCCTCAGACGTTGCTGGCACATACCCACTACGGGGGAGTGGCCAAGACACAGGCGGTTAATTACTGGATACAGGAAAGTTTTGACGGGAAAAGGAGTGGTAATAACATGTAGTCTGATAGATTGGAAGAGGGAAGGACAGGGGTCCTGGTCTAGAGCCACTTCATCGTCTTCCTCCCAAACGTAGCAGAGGGGTCCAGTGTGTCCGGCGGGCGGACGACGGACTAAACAATTAAAATAAAACACTTTACGGCTTCGAGTGCGTTTCGAACCCGCGGCGGCGTGAACATACCAGCTTCCTTGGCCACATTCATTAAAACATTACAGCATCACCGCATTTTTTTTTTCAAAAACAAAAAGATGTCTATTTACAATAATATGTACAATACAGTGGTAAAAGACAGAGAATGTGATCTTACATTATAACATTCGTGTTTGTACATAGGGAGACAAGTAAGCTACAGAGAAAGGAGGCAGTATACATGTAAGTATGATGGGGCGGGAATGTACAAAAAAAGTTGGAGAGAAAGGTACAATACTGCAGTCAAGGAACTCATCAGATGAGACACGATTAAGGCGAGGGAAAAAGAACTAACGAAAGGCTCCTCTCTTCAGCAGGATGAGAAAGAAAATACTCAAGGTTGAACGATGGAAATAGGACGGAAAGAATCAAAGGAGACTCGTTAGAGGAGATAAGCGAAGGCCGCGAGTGGACTGTTGCGCAGCAAAGAAGGACTGTTATGTCAGTGGCAGGGAACCTACGCCATCGCCGCAGCCGAATACACCGCGTGTTTGACTGCCAGTCTCCCGCGCTGTGTTTTGAATGCCGTCGTCTTCATAAACTTCCACCCGGGCCCAGTGGATCCAGAACACACCGCTATCGCATTTCCTTGTGCGGGTGCGTTAAGCGACCCCATAATTTATCGTGTTTATACGTGCCCGGACACTTTACTTTCTCGGCGGCGGCCGAATTCGACGGCGGTCGAATTTCGATTGAGGCGAAATTCTAGAGGCCCGTGTACCGTGCGATGTCAGTGCACGTTGAAGAACCCCAGGTGGTCGAAATTTCCGGAGCTCTTCACTACGGCGTCCCTCATAACCTGAGCCACTTTGGCACGTTAAACCCCTATAAACCATAAAACCATGAGCCTTGTTTTCTTGTCAGACGACAAGAGAGTTTCCTGGGGCAATTGACAAACTCAGCGCACAGCTTAATTATGCCAGTCGAGCGCTCTCTTTAAGAGCGAGCTCGGTTTGCCAGCTTATAATGTCAAGATGTCTTGTTGAATACCTTGCGCACCCAACCTGTCGCGGCGGGGCTTTTACAGCTTCCACGGAGGCAAAGGGAAACTTACCCCGCGTGCATGGAGCGTCGAACTGAGTCGTTCTTTGATCCTGTCATTTTTATTCATTTTATTCGCCATTGTTCTCACTCGAGAGAGAGAGAGAGAAAGTAAAGTTAAATGAGAAGGAGAGGTGGAGGGGAAAGGTGAAGAGGACAGTTTCTTCACCTCTGCTTACGCTTGTCTTTCCCCCTTCTCATTGCTCCCTGCGCTCGGCGTCTCGTCTTCACCAGAGCACAAGGATCAGCCACCTGTTGGTGGGATCCCTCTTGTATCAATTGAACAGTTCCCTCTTTCTTTCTCTCACTGAAGATGCCATGAAGTAGAGGGACTGTTGAGCGCAGATCGGACTGAAAGCCCGTGTAGATAGGCGTACGGATACGCGCGGCTCATGGAGAGCGCTGGATGCCACAAAGACAGCTCTGCACAAGTGGGTGAAAGATTTCAAAGGCAGCGTCATGTAAACCCCTGGTCAGAAGTGTTTAGGCCAAATTCGCTTTTCAGAGCACCCCCCCCCCCCCCCCCCCCCAACCACCCTTTGGTCTTCAGGGCAGGGGCGGGTTTAAGAGGGCGCGGGTGGGATGGGGTGGTGTCCCCCTCCCCAGCTAGATATTTTGCATGGTAAAGCCATTCTCAACCCCATTTTGTCGACGAAAGAAGTCCGAGAAATACATAGTTCAAACAAGACCGCCTGTCCCCCTCCCAAACCGCCCCCTCCAGGAGTGATCTGTACATTCGTCTCTGCACGCCGTAAGGTTTCTTTTCCATCAGGCGAGGGAGATGTGCGAAATGCTTCCTTCTTGCCTGTCACACTGCCGCTGATACTTAAAAAGAGTCCCTGAAAACGCTGTTTGAGGTTGCCTATAATACGCTCACATTATGTAGACTACAGGCCATCGAGTGTTCATGGCGCGTACAGGACCTCAAAATCGAACTGATTATTCACAATATATTTTTAAAAATTCGCGCTTCCAAGCCTCCCGGCGACCTGCGGTGCCGAGCTTTCGCCCGAATCCGCGCGCAACGCGTCACGCAGCGCTCGTTACGTCAGCAGCCAAGGGCTATCATTGGTTCGCCGTGACATCTCTTCCTGACGTCACGCAGCTCCCATGGATGGATGGATGGATGGATGGATGGATGGATGGATGGATGGATGGATGGATGGATGGATGGATGGATGGATGGATGGATGGATGGATAGACGGACGGACGGACGGACGGATGGATACGACTGGACCCTTTTAATCGGGCGGTGGCTCAAGCCACCTAGCCATGACTTATGAAATTTTACTCTTGTCTTGATTTTAGCCACCAATCAGATAACCTTCGCTCTGTTACTTCTATCCACTTAAACACTACTTTCCCTTCACTGTCCTTAAACCCCAATGCCTCGGATAAATCAGCCCCGCTGCTTTCTACTGTAGGGTGAAGCCCTTTACAGAAAAGTATCAAGTGTTCAGCCGTTTCCTCCTCCTCTCTGCACGCAACGTACAACGTGTCTATCTCGAGGTACCTGATTCTATATGTCTTAGTCGCAAAACTCCCTTCCTGGCCTCAAACACTAAACAGCTTCCCCTACAATTATCATAGATATTTTATTTGGCAATTTCCTGCTTAAAAATCCTGTATGTTCCCAGTGCTGATTTCGTAAGCATCCATGTTTTCCACAGAGCTCTCTCTGTTTCTTTAACCTTTTTCTTAACCGATAATTGCTGATTTGCCCCCCTAGTGCTGTCCAGATATTTGCTTGTCAATTTTCTAGTTCGCTTTCTCCATTTCGTGTCAACATTCTTTATATACAGGTATCTGAAAACTTTCCTAGCCCACTGCTTTTCTCCCATTTTTCTCAATCGCTCCTCAAATGCTATATTACTGCTAGCTTCTATGCTCTCGAACGACGCCCATCCCATATCACACTGTACCCCCTGATTTGGTGTATTGCCATGTGCTCCCAAAGATAGCCTCCCTACGCCGCGTTGTTTGATTTCTAACCTTGCTTGAACATCTGGTCTCATGCACAGGACCGCATTACCGAAAGTCAGGCTAGGAACCATCACCCCTTTCCAGATCCCTCTGACCACTTCATACCTATTGTAATTCCACAGTGCCCTATTTTTCATGACAACTGCATTCCTACTAGCTTTATTCATTAGATATTTTTCATGCTCTGTCAGATACTGAGGACCATTATTTATCCACACCCCAATATACTTGTACTCATCCACTACTTCTAGCGTGAACTCCTGTATTCTGTCGCCGCCCTCATCATTAAATATCATGACTGCAGATTTTTCCTTACTAAACTTGAAACCTAATCTTCTCCCTCTGCATCACATATGTCTATCAACTTCTGTAAACCTTCCTTGCTGTCAGCCGTTAGCACTATATCATCCACGTGCATTAGTCGCGGTAATGACTGTTTAATCCATTCTCCTTGCTTGAAAAAAGAAATATTGAAGCCTAGTCCGCTCCTCTCTAGCATGGTCTCCAACCCTTGCAGATACAACATGAACAACAAAGGAGACAGAGGACATCCTTGCCTAAGCCCCCGCTGTATCTCTACAGGCCCTGATACATTTTCCCCCATTTTATAAGCACCCTGTTACCTGTATATATATCTTTTAAAAGATTAATTACTCCCTCTTCCACATCCAATGTGCCCAGCATGTCCCACAGATACTCTTGATTAACGTTGTCGTAGGCTCCCTTAATATCCAGAAATGCTAGCCATATATATGGGCCTGTGTTCCTTTTCGGCAATCTCTATACACTGCGTCAATGAAAACAGATCGTCCTCCAACATCCTTTGTTTCTGGAACCCATTTTGTAGCTCCCCTAGCACCCCCTCGTTCTCCACCCAAGCCTGCAATCTGTCCTTTATAATCTGCATCACCACCCTGTAAACCACAGATGTCACTGTTATGGGACGGTAGTTACTTATGTCAGCTTTGTCCCCCTTTCCCTTATATATCATGTTCATTCTACTTAATCGCCATTCATCGGGGACTTTCCTGTCCACTATCATTTTATTCACTACCCGTATTATTAATGTTTCCTTGTATTTTGGTCCTAGCTTCTTTATTAACATAATCGGAATACCATCTGGTCCTGTTGATGTGCCACTAGGAACCTTCTCCTTTGCCCTTTCCCACTCTCTTTGCTCATGTGAAGCTATTACAGTAACCGGTCTAACCTCTTTCGATAAATTATGTGAAACATTTCTTTCTTTAAATTTTTCTGTCATCCTTGTTCCTATGTGTTTTATCGCTTCATCCTCTTCTAGTCGAATACCCTGATATGTAACAATGAACCTATGCTTTAGCCTAGTCTTATTACTCATTGCATTTAGATGTTTCCAGAATTTTGAGCTGCTTTTCTATCCTTTTTATTTGCTTTTGACATCCATTGGGCACCCTTTCTTCGAATTTTCTCATTAATCAAATAGGATGCTTCCCTTCTGCACTTTATGAAGGTATCCCATTTTCTGTCTACTTCAACTTCTGGTTCCCCCCTCTTCTTGGAATATCTGTGTTCCCTGGACGCTTCCTGACGTTTCTCTATCGCCTTCTTGACCGCCTCATCCCACCAACTCTTGGGTTTGCGTCTTTTCCCTTTTGGCTTGACTCGCACCCTAGCTAGCTCTAGCTCAAGTAATCGAGTTAATTTGGTATAAGACCATTCTGTTTCACTATCCTCAAAAATTACTTTCTCAATTTGTTTGGCTGCTGCTTCCAATTGCTTTTCTGAGTAAAAATTCCCCCCTGATTGTTCATCTCGCTTCAGTCCTACGTTGGTTTTTCTTCTGAAACTCAACTTGATACGCTTGTGGTCACTACCTATAGTTCTCGAACCATGTTCATCTATGCTCATTACCCCTAATCTAATATACATCCTCTGTGACATTAGGGCATAATCTATCGTCGAGTACAGACTCCCCGCCTCCCATGTTATGAGCCATTCGCACTTCTCGGTACTGTTGCATACAACTAAATCATGCCTGTTACACATTTCCTGCAGCATGCTTCCTGTCGAATCCGTGTACCCATCCAGGTCTTCTGTGTGTGCATTCATGTCACCTAATATAATTATCTCGCCCTGTCCTCCTAGCTCATCAGTGTCGTTTGCAATACATTCTAACATTTTCCTGTTCCTCTTTGGCGTTAGCTCCTGTCCACAGGTATACAAAGCCAAGGAGTGTTTGCTCCCCTGCCACTTTTCCTTTTAGCCATAAATGTCCCTTGCATTCCAGTTTAACCCTTTGAAAATTCTTACTTTTATGAATGAATGCCCCAATTCCACCTCCCTTTCTGCTGCCCTCTGTTCTATTGCAATATTCCCATGCGTAGTCTGGGTTACAGGGTGGTTGCTCCATGTCTCTAAGATGTGTTTCCACTAAACCATATACTAAACCATATACCTAATGCCTTAACTGTTCTTCTAATTAATGAAACCTATATCTGAATTAACTTGGCCCTGGCGCTTGCGTCTCTTTCTTCCCCTATGGTTCCATTGTCCGTTTGATCTTAATTCTTCCTTCTCTACACTGGTTCCTTCAGAGCTCTGGGTCCCCCCAAAGAAGCTGTTGCCTGGCGACCTATCCTACTACCCACCCTCTTGCCAGTGGCACCACCGTAGTGAATGCCATCTTGTGCAAAAGGGTGGGGCCTGACCTCGTACACTTCCCTGTTAACTTCCATCACCCCGTATCTTAGTCGTCGACTCATTAACCCAATTACACGGTTAGGCTCAACGACCCTCCTTTCCGTTTCGCTAGCCTGCCTCTGGACCTCTGGGATTGTGCATATGGTCACATGCACACTCTCAGAGGCCTCTCTAAGCCACGCATGGCTCTAAGCCTAGCCATGGCCGCGGACGCAAGCTCCGCCTCCTCCCGCGCGCGTCGGCAGCCGGCGGAGGGACCGAGTGGATGGGGCCTCAGAGGAGCGCCAACAGTTCAGCGTGCAAAAAGGGACGAGAGGAAAGGCGCGAAGATGCGCAAATTCAAATTTTGACCACAGATAACTCAGCTTCCTCAAAACGCATGAAAAAAATTCTTGCTGGAGGATATTTGTGAAGCTGCGCCCTTTAACATCCTGGGCATGCCGAAAATTCATTCGGAGCCCGTTTCAGAGCCCCCTTAAAACCTGTATTGCGACCGTTAGCGCCAGGTGTGCACAACAGTGCAGCGAGCAATACGGAAATTTTCGGGGAACCCTTACGTCCATAGGGATCCAAGGACAAACTATGTGGCACGAGGACTTTTGGCCAAGGCTGTACAGTCGCGAGTAAAAAAGATTAGCACATTTCACCTCCCGCAAGACTGAGCCTGCCATTTTCACTCTTGGCGTTTTCGTGAACAAGAGCGCCGCGAGTGGGGATTATTTCGAGCCCGTGATCGATCCCTTGAGCTAGACTCTTACAGCGACAGCTGTTAGCTAGGCGCCCGTCCCTGGCTTTCTCGTTGCCGGTATACCTGGGTCGCATAAGCCTACGGGTGGCTCTGTTTAACAGCCGCCTGCCAGCCAGTGCAGGGGTGCATCACGTGACCACTACACCAGTGGTCACGCGACTAAGCGCCTAAACAGCTATCGCTGAATCTCGCGTTACATAGTCGTAACCGTCCTGTGAGTTTTTTTTTTTTTAACTGGCGGATGTACTTCCAGTGTGCTTCGTACGCAGCGCCCTGGTATCCTGTCAACAGGTGCCTTCTTCCAGCAGCAAAATGCTATAGGTCCCTCTGTAAATGAACACACTTGACAATTCGACATCCTAAACGCACCTTCTCTACATTTCTCCCAAAGCTGGATCCGGCTGATTTCCATTTTAGAGTCGGTGAGAGTCGTTTCGGGACGAAGCCTTGATTCAGGGTGCGGTGCATGCGAGGCGCGGACTCCAAACGAAGCTGTTCAGTCCTTGATGTATAAGAGGTTTCTCGCCGGTGCGGGTGAACTTGACTGTGAGAAAACTATATCAAATTCTGATTATGAGATTAACTGCAACATCATTTCTAAGGGGACAGACCACGGAACTGATGCGGCCAACTAGGTCAAGAGGCACGAGAGGAAATCCATGACGATGTCTCAACAGCCACTGTTTTGAACAAGCAGGTCTGCATGCTGACGAGCGAAACGAGAGAACACGAATAAGCTCCGGTCACGGTGCACCATGGCTCAGGCCAATGGCAGCGCGCGACCTCAAGGAAGCAGCGAGACGAAATGGTGGGCTTTTTATCTACATACAGCAGCGCGCCATTGGTAGAAGAAAGGACCACTCCGGTCTAACTTGGTACCCAGCACTTGTGTACACTAAAGCCCCTCTATTGCCGCTGGCGCTTTTTTAAGCGACGCCAAACTTTGAAGTGCGCCGCTGCCTTCTTTCCGTATCCGCATATGGCTTTTCCGATTTCCGTTTTGCGTCGGAAGTCGGCGTCCATTTTGTATCTGCTCGCATGGGGATCGGACCCCGTCAAGTCGTTATCCGTCGCACAGGTTAATCACAGTCGCGCACATCGTTTTGCCGAGACTTTGATCAACCGAATACGAGTCTGTGATGGAAGCACACATTTCGAAAACGCCAGTGTTATAAACAACGAGGTGCGAAGGCGCACCACAGCATCAACAAGCAGCGGCTCCGATCCCTGTCCCTCAGCGTCGGTCAACTTCGTGGCTTGAACGCTCAGAAATTTCGACGCTTTTCACACGGTGTAATCATCGCATACGGACACGAACCACTGGCGCGATACGCTTCTTTCTCCGACGCAGTTTGAAAAAAAAAATAGCACCCAAACAGCAATACGGCGATGGATGGAAACAGCAGCGATGCAACGCAGCCGCAGACTCGCTCCGAGAACCGAGAAACAAAATGGCAGCGCTTCCGTTCAAGACCGGAAGTCGGAAAGCTATGCGAGGAGGAAGAGCCGTGGGGGATGGAAAGTTGGCGCTACTGAACCTGGTCGGCAGAAAGCGTCATGGAGGGGCTTTAGTGTACACAAGCCTCTCTGCACGCTTAAACAGGGGCCTAGTCACTTTGCGCACGGTCTGTACTGCGACCCATTAAAATACCCTTGGAGCCATTGCATTTACGCAGAGCTCGACACCAACGCGAGAGTCTTTAGTATGTTCAGCACGGCTCCACAAGCTGGTCGTGCCACTGCAAAATTAAACTACGTAATTAACTCGAGGTAAACGCTGGAAGCTGGCGAACCACCTCGATCATTTCGGCCTCACTGCCGCCCAGACACATTAGCAATGTACTGATATGATTCCATAGCCTGAACGACCAGAGCAGGGGACAAAGGCCTCGAGCGCTAACGAACACTTATCCTCTTCGCTCGGAGAGAAATGCGTACACAAGTCTAGGATGCACACGTACAACACTCGGCACGGAACACACGTGCATCGATAACGGAGCAAGGGAGCGGAGCAAATTTCCGCACCGCTAACAAAAAGCAAAACAAGGGCTATCCACTTAGGATGGAAATGAATCACGGCATGCTCAGGTTCGTACAGCTTACAACACAATGGGCGCATTGAGATGGGCCAAAGAGATACTACGAACTCCCGCGTCGCCAGAGGTTCCGGGCCGTACGCGGATCGCAGGAAAAGACCTGAATGCAGATCGCGTCGATGGACGCAGAATTCAACACGCTCGCCGCCAGCAGAACAGGGACAGGAAGACCGCATTTAGCGCCATGTACGACACACACGCGCACTGTCGTCCCAGCGGCCAGCAGAAACAATGCAAGGACGCCGCCGCGGCTAATGAGCGGAGTGAGGCCCCCGGGCCCGTACTATACATCGGCATCGCGCGCAGGGCGCACGCGTCGCGGACGGGATCCCGTCCGGAGGAGCCGCGCCTAGGAAGAGCAGCGTTTTTATCCGGCTGAAATTAGCCCGTCGGACCAATCAGCGCGGCGGAGCAATCAGTGCGGCGCCGTCATTTTCTCACCGCCCCATTCGGCGGGCAGCGTGTCGATATAAGTTGCGAGAAGCAGCGGGCTAGGTGCGCCCGTCCGTGCCGAATTAGCCGCGCACGGGCGACGTGAAGTGAATCCCGAATGACGCGGTGCCGTCGGACCGCCACGAATCGGCCGCGAGGCAAAACGGGTTCCCGCCGTCGCTACCGGACTGCGTCCCCACGCGCGAGCTCCCAATTAAGACTGCCGAATAGAGCGCGTCGCCCCGCGAGCCGGATAAATAGCACGAGCACCGATCGACAAGTCCCGGCACCACGGGTTTGTGACGGTGCTTCGGTCGCCTATACCCCCTCCACACTCTAGCGCGCTGTTCTGGGCGTCACTGTTTGCGGGGCGCGCGTCACCGCTCGCGTTCGTCACAGCTTGAGCAAGCCCGAGTCTTGCGCCAGTTTCCTGTGCCTTGGCAGCCGACGCCTCCGCTCAGTACCGGAGCGGCGCCCGCCGCCCTGCTGCTTGCCTCGTCTCTCCGGCTGTTGCGAGCTGAGCCATTGCGTCCCCGCCTCAGCGCGTCGTTTTCTGCTCATTGCGATGTCGGGCCGACACAAGCCGGACATTGCTGTTTCGGTAAAATAATGAAAAAAAGAGGCGAAGCTGGTTTGTTTTCGCTTTGCTATTTTTAGACGAATAACACTTTACTCATCGGTGAAAGCATATAAGAACAGCGTGGTATGCGCAGTCACTGCCAAAAATACGCAGACCAAGAGTTTTGCTTACAAGCAGTGTACAGGGGATCTCTAGCGCCCGGTGAGAGTCACAAGCTTTGGAGGGCTGAGTATTAAAATTTAGCTACATCGTGCCAAAATGCATGCGCCTTCGAAAAGCACGCAGGCAAAGGAACCTTTCCAGCGCACATAACAAAAACGCCAAATTTTGTTGAGCCACAAGGCCAAGGGTAATCGCGCTTGCTAATTTATAAAAACTGATATAGCTTTACTAACGACCACCTACAAATCTCTAATTGCAATTAGGCGCCTAACTCTAATAGTTAAAAAGATAATTATTAAAAATTAGTCATAACCAGCTTACTACTTAAAGCGATTCGCCGGTTTTCTGTTGTCCGCCAACACTGGTAATACTATCCTGAAAACGCAATATTTTTACCTCAAAAAACCAATTTTTGAGAATTACTTGGTCTTCTCTGAAAAACCTGGTATCTTTTTGGCAATGGCTGTACTAATGGCAACCGGCGCTGACAAACAAGTATAATCAACAAATTAATGAAAGACCGAAACATTGTTTCGCATGAGGTTTTTTTGACTAAATAATATGCCAGCAGAGAAGCGATATGGCTTGTTTTGATCTTTAACAATAACCTTAACTTCTTTCACTGCACAGATTTTGACGGCGTTTATCCGCTGATTCAAACTATAAAAGCGCTGAGTGCTGATGTCGCTGGTTGCTTTGTGTGTAAGCGAATGTAGCGAATTCACAAATTTTATGACTCTTACGTAAACGGCGTAAAAGCTTCACGTGCACTGTAAGGAAAGTGGCACATTTCGACTACTTTACAGGCTCCAGCAGACTTAAGATGTTCGATGCACTTTCCTCCTACGTAGATGCATCGTTAACGCCGAGGGTGCGGTTTGAAATGCTGCAAGTTCTGCAGTTAATAACGCATTTCCAAAATCCGAAACCGCAAGACCAAATTAGGGTTATAACACCATCGGGTAGTGAATTGTTTATTTGATTGTTTATTTGATTCCTCAAGGGTCTCATGCTGAGACATTACTTGATGGAGTGGGCAGTATAAGACGAACAAATACCACTTGGTATTTGTTTCACCTGGCAATGTGAGGAAGTTACTGCGCCATTTCCTTTCCTCAAAAACCAATTTTCATTTTTCAAACAAATACAACAGAAATTATGACGAACTGTTATCGATGATCCGCTTGAATGATAATGGGTCGATGATGGTGGAAACTTCGCTGGGCACGCCATTCCTATCCCCTGCGCAGGAAAAATGACTGCTGAAAAGTCGCTGCAGGGGCTCGTGGGGGGATACACTGCATTAGGCTGGCTGGAGCGGGCGATGCGGTGGGCTCTTTTCATGTACTGGTTATCAGAAGGCAAAGGAATGAAAAAGGCTAAGATGCGCTTATCTTATGACGTGATGCCAGAGGGGGTAAGTTAACTTGAGCTTTTAGTGCCGAGATGCTTGAATCGTAGGAATCATCGGTGTTGCTCTGTTCTGAACCGACCCAAGGGCGTTAGTAAGGATATTGTGGTGTGGGTCAAAAATAGCATTACCATACTCCAGCTTGTGTCGCACAAACGTTTGGAAAGCAAGTTGTGTAATAGGGGGAAAAGGGAGGGAACGGTTACGGCGTATACAACGTAGAGCACGCGGTTTGCAGAATTTATTATGTGGTTAATATGGCATGACCAAGATAGGTCACGGGAAATATGAACAACGAGATTTTAAAATGATGCAGTTGTTGTAGTCTGGATTTTACTGATGCTATAATCAGGCACAACGTACTCACGACAACGGTGGATGGACGTGAAGACAGTTTTAGAGACATTCAATGACACGAGCCAAGTGTTCCTGCGTTCCTGTTCTAAATGGACGAAATTCCACACCAGTGCAGCCATATCCCGAACAAGAGCGCACCCGAATTCGTGCTCATGAATGGTACACAACTCAGCCTTTGTGAACTGAGTTTGGATGGACTACAGCCACCGAAACTTCGGAAGACAGATAGACAACAGTTACGAATACCAATTCTTCCTTAAAACGAGCATTGACTACGTGGTGTAGCTGCCATATGTTTGGCGACCAAAAGTAAGTTAGGACAAATTGAGCGGGAAAAGCTCCTCAAAATGTCGTTGAAAATATGCACCATCGTTCATTGCAGAATATAAAAGCAACATTCGAAGCAATCGGTGTATGTACTACGGCTACCAGTTGCCAGTGGCGAGAATCAAGCAAAATATTCGGCGTTAATTTACCAGATAGTTCCTGAAAACAGCCACCTATCAACGAAGCGACGCAGTCAGTCTTCCAAGATTCCTGCGCGTGTGTTTCTATAGTCACGGAGGGGAATTTCGCAAGTGGAGGCCATCTCAAAAGCGGGCGAGCGCCCTTTGTAGTTACGAAAGATAACTTTGCAGCAGCGAGACGCGGCTTGCGTCACTCGCAGCCTTTGCTACGCTCGCAGTCCAAACTGACGGGGGGGGGGGGGGGGGGCAGCCTCCAGACGGGCCGTGATGGTGACGAGCCGCCGCGACAGGGAAGAAGGGCGAAGAGGCAGGAAACGTCCGTCAAAAGCCACGTGACCGTTCATGCCCTGCCGTGGGCGCTGTGCCGCGTACGTGAGCGCCGGTCTGCATGCCCGAGGCGGAGGTGAAAATTACGTGCGCTTTATCTGTAGCGTGCGCTCACTGTTTGCTATGAAAATTCTGGCCGACATAAGTCTGCGCTGCGGCTGCCAGCGGGTCTCGAAAGATCACGAGATGAAAAGAAAAAAAAAATTCGACGGAGAAACTTAAGACTGCTTACGTGTGGGAATTCTAAACCATTATTTCCTCGGTTCGAACCCCTGTCGTAAGCTATAGCCTTCAATTTGAGTAGCACATGTAAGCTATATGCAACGAAAAATCGTATGATACCACCCGGGACGCTCTACGACAAACGGTTACGTCATAATTTCGATAAGCCGCCGCGGCGGCTGAATGGTTATGGCGCTCGGCTGCTGACCCGAAAGACGCGGGTTCGATCCTGGCCGCGGTGGTCGAATTTCGATGGAGGCGAAATGCTACAGGCCCTTGTACTGTGTGATGTCAGTGCACGTTAAAGAACCCCATGGTGGTCGAAATTATCCGGACCCCTTTATTACGGCATCCCTCATAGACTGACTCGCTTTGGGACATTAAACTCCATAAACCAAACAATTTTGATACGAAAGTCTGGGAAGGCATAGAATTGAAGGTGCGTATGCCGTCGGTTCGAATCCCTGTCGTAAGCTAGCCTCCAACTTGACTAGCACATGTAAGATATATGCAACGAAAAATCTTACATGACATCACCCGGAACGCTGAACGACAAACGGTTGCGTCACAATTTTGGCAATAATGTCGGGAAAACTTTCGCAGGTCGGCCAGTGGCGAGTATATATAGACGAACGACACGTATAGGACTGTCTAAAGTGGCGGTGCTGGGCTTGCTGTGTGCGTCATACGGCCGCTCGATGACGTCACCCCATTTTTCTTGCTATCGCTGGGATTTTCTGCACCATCTGCGAATACACAAACGCCGCTGGCTTTTCTCTCATTGGAACTAGTACTGATTTCGCATTGCAAGCGTGCACACGACAGCAGCAAGAAATTAGGGATAGAAAGCAATTTTCAGGCTGCCTCCTGCAGTAAAATTCACCAAGAATGTCATACGGTCGCATTCAGACACGTTCCCCAACATTCTTTTACTGGGTTCGGTTTCTTTCAGGAGAGGGAGCGATAAATATTGTAGCATATCTATTTACTGACGTGGAGGTGGAATCCAGAGTTGCTTGTGATGACGCGTATCGCCGGCGTCGAAGAAGCGTTGCGTTTACAGTGCGCGACCAGATGAACACGACTAAAAGAGAAGCATGGTCGAGCATGAAATTTTCGCATCTGCTATGCATGCCATCAAATTAAAGCTGCTAGGTTTTAGAGGAACCTGGGAATAACGGCCTTTATTGTTTATCTTGGACTGTCTTCCGTAGCCTTTTCGCGGCCTCCGGTTTCTTGGATCTGGACCGCTATGGTATGCACTACAGCCTCAGTTGGCTTTATACGATTCTATTTCTCCACCGCCTGTTTTCACTGCCACATTGTTTACCTTCTTGCGTGCTTGCGCGCAGGCTCCCCTTTAAAGGGTATGAAAAAACGATGAGCAAAATTCTCGCGGAATGCCCCACTTAACGAAGAAAAAAAAAATGACATACGCGCTCACACAGCGAGTTCCACGTCAATCAAATGTCATACGGCCTCTGGGCCTTCACCTGGCTGGAGCTTCCGCAGAAAGCTACGTGGCCGAGCAGCTAGCACAAGTCATTGAGCGTCGGTGCGCAGTGGTGTAGCGTGCCGTAGTGGCAGAGCCGACCCGTGGCCACTCGGTCCGTCCGGCCCGCGGTCAGCCCCTGGAGGGCCCACTTGGCAGGCGCGCCGCTCAAACGGCGGCAGCGCGCGCTCCGAAATAGCGCCTTATCAAGGGCGCTATCTCAAGAAGCTCGCTGCCCCCGCGCCCTATACCTTCTCCGTTCGCCTCGTTCATTTTTTACTTGTTGCGCTCGGTCCCAAATGCCAGCAGAGAACGCCCGGCACCCACGGAAGAATCCAGTATCTCGAGTGTTGACATCTGCACGGAGCGGCGCTGCTCCTAACCGCGAGCGTCGCGCAGTGGTCTGACGGTCGCGGACGCAGCAGCCTTGAGTCACCGCTCTCGGCCGCCAACGCCGCGGCTCGGAGCGTGCTCGAAGGTTTCGCGGTGCGGCCGCAACGTGCAGGCAACAGAAACCGGCCATTGATAAGCGCGCGTACGCACCCGGCGAGCAAGCGGGGTCGGCGCAGCAGCATTCTGAGTCACAACATTCTCCGGGAACGGGCCGCAGTGTGCTCCCGCAGTTCTGGAAACGGGCAGCCGGTCAGCACGGCGAGGGAGAAACTTCCGCATTGCTTGAGCCTCTCCATCTCGATGGGCATTAACGTCGCATGACGTTGAGAATGCAGACGCGTGCTTCATTTTGCGCGCTCGTGACTGTTCTGAAGCATCAGTTGAACCAGCACGTTATAATGATGCAGATTGCTGGTCACTGGCCAAAGTCAAAAGACGTTTCGGGAGCACTACGGCTCCCTTGTTCACACAACAAGCTAATAATAATAATAATAATAATAATAATAATAATAATAATAATAATAATAATAATAATAATAATAATAATAATAATAATAATTGGTTTTGGGGGAAAGGAAATGGCGCAGTATCTGTCTCATATATCGTTGGACACCTGAACCACGCCGTAATGGAAGGGATAAAGGAGGGAGTGAAAGAAGAAAGGAAGAAGAGTTGCCGTAGTGGAGGGCTCCGGAATGATTTGGACCGCCTGGGGATCTTTAACGTGCACTGCACTGACATCGCACAGCACACGGGCGCCTTAGCGTTTTTCCTCCATAAAAACGCAGCCGCCGCGGTCGGGTTCGAACCCGGGAGCTCCGGATCAGTAGTCGAGCCCCCTAACCACTGAGCCACCGCGGCGGGTCACACAACAAGCTCCCGAAATGTCTTTTCATCTTTTTTAGGGAGCCGTAGTGCTCCCTTGTTCGGGAGCTTGTGTGAACAAGGGAGCCGTAGTGCTCCCGAAACGTCTTTTCACCTTTTGACTTTGGCCAGTGACCAGCAATCTGCATCACCATGATTCCTGACCACACGGTATGCCGTCAAACCCTCTACTGCACGTTATAATGATGTTGTAAAGAGGGGCGCCACTGTCGTATGGAGCGTGACCCCCGACCGTAGTCGGTGGATTTTATATGGAATGCTTTTGCGCAAGTGTAGCCACACAAAAACATGCATGTAAGCCGCAAGTACACGTGAAACGTTCCTGGGATCTAGCAGCCGCTGTCACACCAAAATGTGCCGTTTCAGCGCTATATGGGCTAATAAAATGCGCCATATGTACCATATACACTACAGTTGCGATTGAAGGACCACTCACGCGGCACCGTCCTGTCAGCTCAAAAATTCTGACTGCGTTCCGTTCTCAGTACGCCGAATGGGAGCTGCGCGACTTGTGAACGAGTTCTGGGGGCATATTTAGAAATGGGTGTCCGGTCATGTAAAGGCTGGTAGCCCGTTCTCGATAGCTGCCGTTATGGGAGCAAATGCAGCTCCTGATCTCATGGCAATGTTCCAAACCTTGTGCCTTCCTGGCAGTGTATACTGAAACTATTATCGCCCCACGTCCTCTTGCTCACATTCATAGTCCTTCTCACCTTCTGCGGAATAGCCATCACAAACAGGTGGAGCTGCTTAGGGCTAAGAATTAAATTTGAAGCAAATTTAGTTGCTCCGGTGTCGTAACGAAACCTACGTGACACCGCGGCTGATCGTTATTTACGACAGCCGCTGTTAGTGGCAGAAGTTAAAAGAGCTGAAATCTCAGCCGGCAGTTTTCTCTGATAAGGCTCACGTGGCAAAACTTGTTGATTGATCGATTGATTGATTGCTTGACGATGACTGATTTCGTAGTGACTTGGCAGTGATAGTAATTGAGACGCTGCGAGTTTTTTTGGTTTTGCATTTTTTTACAGATTTTTCAGAGTTGAGATTTCTTGTTTTGCACAAGTTTTCGACAAATGTTCATTTTTCGCCTTCTATCACGATGCCATGAGTCGGTGGAGGCATACGGTGCTCAAGTGCGTCCGGCGACACTTCCGCTTTTCACGTTATCCCCCCTTGACACTGAATCAGGTGATGAGTTCACTGTCTCCTCACACTTGGCTTTCGGAGCACTTTTGAGCCGCGTCAGTTCCTCGTCTTCAACGACGATGGGGTCGGCGCGTTGCACATATCGGATCGTCTAGAGGATGTGATCCTTCCTTCAGGTTTCTTGGCATCTGAAGAGAGTTAGCACTTGTGACACACTCACGATCCTGCCAAGTGGCCGGCTTGCATGATCTGCTGTCCGCTGTCCTCCTTGTCACACATCCGCCGCGCGCCAGCGTTGCTAGTACCTGCGAGAGACAGAGAGAGAGAGAGAAAAAAAACAGTATACTTCATACTAAATCAGAACGAAGACTGGCCATTTGATCACTAGTGTTAGGGAGCACGTTGGCAGCGAATAACAAAAAAAACAACAACAGGTAAACACAGGACATGGCGAATGTGAACAAACGCTGCAGGGGGGACGAGTCTCTTCGCTCTACCCCATAATTTATTTATTTTTTCTTTCATGATGCGTAAAAAATACTTTCATTACCCCATGGCTCACTCCATTTCGGCTCACTACGGATCAAAAGGATTCTGGCCCAGTACCCCACTTTGAAAGCCTCTTATTTCTTTTCTACGCGATACAGGCAGGAGTAGACTCACAGTGCACAATGGAAAGCGCACCGTTCGCCGCGTCTGGTTCTACAGGTTATTTTGGGCCTGTATATCTTTGAGGATGAGGGCCTGCAGAAGCATCAAATGCTTAAGGCGCAAATGAGCATTCGAAAATTGTAACCCTTCACGACCCAGCCGACACAAATGTGTGAGTGCACGATATGTGCATCCTGACCCGTAAGGCAAAAATGTGTCTCAGCCCAGCCCACATGTTTGTGAGGGTTTAAGAAATAAGCCTGCCTTGCAGGTTCTGGAAAAGTAAAAAAGGCGCGCCAGACCTCTTCATCAAAAAAGCGCACAGAAGAAGACTTTGCGAATGGCGTTCAAGGTCTGATGCGCACTACGAGAAGTGTGAAGTTTGCTTGTGTTTGACCATGTAAAGGAAACCGCTTTACATTTTTTTTTCATTCTGAAGTCCGAGTTTCCTGTAACTTGATGTTCCTTTGATCTCTGTCGCGGTGCGTTTCATCAAAAAAATCCCAACCCACGCATTTATGGACTCATGCTCCCAATTCAGGATTTAATTTTTTCATGTTTTGTGCTTGACATTATTTCAGAGGACCTCGAAGAGCAATAACTGCAAACAGAAATGGGAGCTTCGCGGTTAGTGTGTTTATGGGCCTGAAAGGGCTTCAGTTAACGCTAAGCGGCAAGTCGCGGTTAGGCCAAGATCATCCTCGCGAGTGCTGGACGTTTGTTGCATAAGTTCTAACAGGCCTTGTACAGTGCTAGTGATGCTTTCTTTACGCGAGACTGCAGCAAATTCTTTGCCTCTTTTAAGCGCCGATTGTTTCACTAGCGGCAACTGAGCTGCAGAATTCGTGGATTTCGCGGTTTTCTTGAAGACAATGATTTAATTATAAGCCTCTAATAATGGTATGCACGCAACCTATGTTCCTTTTTTGTTTCTTGTCATTACGGCGACTTGTTTAAATTGTGATCGTATAGACTACATATTCGATCTACCTTGGTTTGCACAAGCGTAAGCCAGTTATGGGGATTGCCCACCACGCGATTTTGCTTACGAATGTTCCGATATTTAATTTTTTTTTTTGCTTTGAGTCCAATTAGTCCTTGAGTGAGGGCTTACTTTGTTAGCTTGTGGATTAAGGGTATTATGGGTCTTGCTTAGCCGTTTTCTGTCAATTTGTTTTTTGCACTGAAAACGCTACTGAATAATAAGAGAGCGAGAGACAGAGACAGTTGCTTTGCATGTCCAGCTTTCTCGGGCAAAACTTTTGAAAATTAAAAAATTGTAAGGCACTGTTAAGGAAATATTGAAGGTAATGGTCCATTATTCTGATATGTAGCAAAATCTTTCTTTTAAAGTGTTTCCAGCGATCGCATCGCGCAGTTAAGGCTGCCATCCAAAGCCAATGGGGAACTCTTTTGACGATAGCAAAAACGTGAATAGAAAAAAAAATACAAGACTGCCGTCGGGTGATCTGCGGGTATGGTGAATGTTGTAGAAAAATATTATATTATATTAAAAATTTGCGCTCATAAACGGTTTCCTGCTCAAAAATGCTTTTGTTTAGAATTGCTGGGTATGACACACGCGCGCCCAGATCATGTGGCGCAGAGCCCTGCATGGTGAAGCTTGCACCGAGAAGATTCCGATGAAGCTCTGCGCCTGCCAGGCTATTAGTACACAAATCCCAAGACATTTAAGGTAGGCTGAAATTAACCCTTTCAGACACTTACCGAGAAAAATCTGAATATTTCTGTGTGTATAATTAGAACCCCATGCTTCACAAAAACTACACGAATTGATAAAAAAAAATAGAAAAAATCATGCACAAACGTACGTATGTACGCATGCAGAATCGCAGCTTTATTCGTAGGTCAAGCTTATTTATTCGCGGCTAATTAATTCGATTACGCGCTGAAGTTGTTTCCGCAACGAAAACTAAGCTACAGTGTCCATTAATAAAACATTCCACCGCAGAATTGGCGGCACTAAACAGCACTTTTTTGGGCGCGCCGTACAACTTCGCGACGTCAATCATTATTTATTATTTCGGAAGATTTTTTTTTTTACTTCAAATGACCCTGCCATGCTGTCCTGCAGGAATTTCAAATGTAGCCGGCATGACTGACTTGGGGAAAAAAGCGCAACACGCTACAAAAAAAGAAAAAAATGTCGCGGACGTCTCGTCCCAAAGGGTTAACTGACTTGACTGCGATTTCACAGCACAAATCTCGCACCAGAGCCCACTTGCTCCACGGCGCATACCTGACGCTTAATTAAAAGCTGCGCTGACAAATTCACACGTCCTCACCCAACATGGAACGTAGTATGCTCCTCCCCCTATTTATGTTTCAGTGAAGCTCAACAACCATGGAATAACAAAAAAAAAGAAAATAGTAAGGAAGTAGTACTGACGTCAGGCAGTCAGCATTCGCCGTTCCCTTCGCTATACTTCTCTCTTCCGGGCTCCCATATCGACTCAGCATTCGCCTAATCACGCGGACCTGGCCTGAAAACGAGTTTACGGTAGGCTTCAGCCAGCCACGCACTTCTCCGGGGCTGTCCGTGACGCGTCCTGTCTTTATTTAATGACCTTACCTGCCTGTCTTCCCGCCAACAACAGACGGCAATATATCAGTAAGGGCCAGGAAGCCCACCTCCCCAGTTTGCCGCTCCTAAGTCTGGTGTGCAAGAATCTGTTATCGGCTCGAATGGGCAGCCCGTTTTCTTTATCGCAGGGCAGCGCAAACAGCCCCAGCGTCACAAAGCGGTCGTTGCAAGATCTTGGCTTTCAGATCTTGGGCGCAACAAAACACGAGCTGCCGCGAGCGCCCCCTGCTCGCGATCGGAGGAAAGAAAAACGAAGAGGCACTCACGATAACGACCATATTACTTGAGGAGAAGAAGAAGAAGAAGAAGAAGATGAACGACCGGAATTAGTGCCTCGTTCTGCTCACGCTGCCGGTCGAGATATCCGCCGTGCAATGCGCGAGCACACAACGGTGGCGCGTTTGTCCCTCGTCTGGAGACGGCGGGCCCGGCTCTGTGAGCGCGCGACGAGCGCCGAGCGAAGTGCGTCGTCATGCCGCACTTCCACGCGACTTCTTCTGTCTCGCTGTAGACGCGGTGGCGGGGTAACGAAAAGCCCCCGTGAAAACGCTTGAGAAAGTGCATGCGCCCCCGACAAAACTTCGCCAAGAAGTACAATTTTGACCAGTTGCAGTAGTACATACATTCGTATAAGCTGTACCCTGTGTAACATGAAGACGCAAAGACTACGGGACAAGCGCTACACTTCCAACGCGATATTTAACAGTATTTTTAATCATGTACGGGGGCGCAGGCGCGCAATCAAGTTCCAGGGCGAGCTCTGTGTTTGCCCCCCTAACATATGGATGATGTAAATAGAATTTGATTGATTGATTTATTCATCAGAAATGGTAGCCAATAAAGCATACGCACATAACGGTGGCAGCAGACACGGGAAAGCGCTTGTGTTGTGTTGTCTTCTTCTCTGCCGTCTTCGTTTTTTTGCGCTCATTACAACCATGAATACGCAACAACTAGCCAATCTCACGTTAACGGGAAATTGTTTAGAGCACGGGATCGAGCAAATCTAATACGCTGCGAAACGTCACTGTCGTGTCACATATGCGTAAATACCACCTCTGTTTTCAGATTCAGATTTATTTCAACAACACTTGGTTGCCGAGGAGGCGAACAAAAAGGCAATCAAAAGTTGCCTGACGAAGCGTCCGCCCCCTTTACACTCTACCACTGAGCAGTGGGCAGGTTTAACCAAAGAAAAACAGATCATAACACCAAAGAGACATTGCATATAACATTATACACGAAAACATAAAAAAAGAAAAAAAAACAGCACATATTCATTTAAGGTACACAATTAAGAAATGCTGTAAAAAGTATATTCGCGAGTCAACATTGTTGCACAGAATTGCACATAAAATACAAATATCGGTGTGACTGAACATAACAAAAGGCAAGAAGAGCTTAACTAGGCCGGCCAAAGTAAGGTTTTCTGTTCTAATAAAAACATGGATTTTTCTTTTTTTTTTAATATAGGGCAGATATGTGCAGAAAAAGTAAGCCATTGCTATGTCACAAAAAGAAATAGGTTAACTTTTTGCTAAATGCTTTCGTGGACCGACTGTTGTGAATGGTTTCTATAATACCCGGGTACTTATTTAGAAGATCAGCGATTCGATATTTTAGCGTTTGTGTACCGTAGTTCGTAGTCTCTACGCCTCTATAGCGATTGCAGTGTCTTTGCGTCTGCCAAGTGTTTAGATGCACTCGTTTCAACGTGACCAAAAGTCAACTCTGCTTTAATTCATATCGAGGCTTCATTCAGATTTCTCTTGCATTTTCAAGAGCGACATAGTTCTGCTAGATGGGCACCTATGTTATTCTTTATCAACTTGTCTCTTACATTCACATCGACTTGTCCACTTTTTGCTTCTCCTGCCTTGTCTATGCTTGTGCTATCCGGGTAATTGTTCGTGTCCTTGTGTTGCGCTGAGAACAACTTACCACAAAACATGGTCTCATGTATGAGTATGTCTCTCCTCTTTTTTTTTTTTGTTATAAACAAGAAAATAGACGCCGGCGCAAAAATGAATTGACCGCTGGCTGCGGCGGTGCACGGTGATAGCAGGAACAATTTTTGGCGTCTGTAGTGATGGACGTGGTGCACCGTTGGTAACAATGGGTTTCTCAGATGAGAATAATATTAATAATAATAAAAACGTACAGGCGGAGGCGGGTCTATTTTGAAGGCGACAATTTGATTTATTTTTATTATTTACTTTTACATTCGACGCTGTTATAGCTATCTGCACTTTCGTGCCTAGCAAGTGCTGTGACGTCGGCGCGGAAAGCCTTGTAGTAACTCTGTTCTGCGCGCGTCTTTCTTGCTTCGCCCCATATGTTGCACGGTAGTTATGGCGGCAATAATAATAATAATAATAATAATTGGTTTTGGGGGGGGAAAGGAAATGGCGCAGTATCTGTCTCATATATCGTTGGACACCCGAACCGCGCCGTAAGGAAAGGGATAAAGGAGGGAGTGAAAGAAGAAAGGAAGAAGGAGGTGCCGTAGTGGAGGGCTCCGGAATAATTTCGACCACCTGGGGATCTTTAACGTGCACTGACATCGCACAGCACACGGGCGCCTTAGCGTTTTTCCTCCATAAAAACACAGCCGCCGCGGTCGGGTTCGAACCCGGGAACTCCGGATCAGTAGTCGAGCGCCCTAACCACTGAGCCACCGCGGCGGGGCCTGGCGGCAACGGCAACAATTGTTTTTCGAAATCAGCGTAAAGCGCCCTTCGGGTGTCTTCGAGAAAACTGTACCTGTTGGGGATTTGAGCCGCGGTGTCCGCACACGGTACATTTTCCAGCTCCGTTTTGTTTCCAACTGCGGCAGCAGCGCTGCAGCAACAGAAGAGAAAAACCTGGACTTTATATATTGAACTTATCTCTCGAAGTACTCTGCCACTGTTGCGCACAACCATCTAACAAAACGACGAAACACCTCTTGCATGACTGTCTGTTGTCCGGGCTGTTGTGATCGGAGGCCCAGACAGCGGGAACAGACGAGCCAGGCAGGCGCCATCGAGCTACCTTGACCAAAGGCGCTGTCGTTCGGAGAAGACACAAGAAACGTTAGCGTGGGGCGGCTTCTGGCGACGCCGTGAACAAAGGCATATAGTCCCTTTCGTCGGTGATGTGGAATGCGGCGCTTCTCCCGCGCTGTGCTCTCCGGTGGACCGGCGGAGGAGACACCGAGCGGCGGCGGCAGCGGCGCCAACCCACCGCCCGCTTGCACCTGAGCGGCCCGACAAAATTCGTCCTTCCCTCCTGAAGAGTTCACCGGTGTGGACAGTCAGAACTCGTGTTTCCCACGCCGCATAAGGAGCATAAGGAGCGAAGTTTTGGACCTGGTCAGCCCGTGGAAAACCGCAGTCCGCGACCGCAAGGCGCCAGGATTCCTACTTGTCTGTGTGTGTTTCTGTGCGGTGTGCGCGGTCACGTGGTGAGGGCGGAGCTTATGAAGAGGCTAAAAGCCCATTGGACGCTCGACCAGCTACCGGATTCCCTGGCTAGGTGCCTGGGGAATATCAACTGTATTTAAGCCGCCATCTGGCGTGTTTCAGAACACTTCATTTCCGACTTTTTGTCTCCCTGCTTATGTTGTAAATATGTAAAATAAACCTCCAAGCTTGCTAATTCCCCTGAACGCTTCCGTCCGTAGTCTGCCAACTTCATCCTCATGCGGTGAAGACCTCGGTTCCGATCCACAAGCATATAAATGCCAAACAGGGATAGGAACCTCGTCAATCTACTTTGTTAGTAGCTTTTTGTTTCTTCCCTGGCATTTTTTTCTTCTGTTCTTCTGCCCTGTTGTCAGAAAAAAGAAAAAAAAGCTCAATAAAGATGAATGAATGAATGAATGAATGAATGAATGAATGAATGTAATCTCAGCTTTTCAGTTAGAAGTATTTTTTAACGCGATAGCATTAGAAGCCTCATCTAGAAAAAAAAAATGTCTGGTCGGTCACATAGTTGCCAGGACCACAAGTGACGTCACCAGACCGGCAGTGACAACTATGCGTTCCGATGTATCTTCACTGCGTCCGTCTCGCCGCCTCTATAGTCGGATACAGCTTAAGTTTGCAGTAAAGCTCCGCCCACATTCAGGACCTGTGCACAGAATTCATCCACGACAAGAAAGTAGTCCGTTGTTAAAGCTTCTCTTGTCCCCTAAATAAGAAGCTCATCACGAGAAAAAAGTTAGATATAGAATTTTGATACCTGGCTTGTTTAATAAAGTCAAACATCAAAAAGTTGGTTTCGTTACATTTGTAACCGGCTTGCGGAATAATACAGTACTCCGCGGATCATGGCCCAGTGGTTACAACTGCTGTTTTTTTTTTAAAATTGTATCCTACTATAGTAGACACCTTCGGGGAAACATCTAACCGCCAGCAAGCCGTACCGAAGAGATGTCTCCTTGCGTCCAGACAGACGTGCAGGGGTCCACAAATACAACCTTGAAATAACGGCAAAAAACTCGATGCAAAGGAATCAAGAGCTTGTAATGCTACTGCACTGCGAACACATGATGTAATTAGCTGTCCCCATGAATTTTCTCTCTCCCTCTCTCCGTGTTACAATCCACGAACCCTCGTTGCTATTCAGAATAATTTTCCTCTAGTCAAAGTCATTCAAAACAGCTTTTTTTTTTTCTGTCGCGGTAAGCGTTTATTGGATCTTATAAAAGCCTACCAACATAGAAAGCCGGTAACATTCCCCAGTACTTTAGGCTGAACAGTAAGTCTAAGAAAAGACAACACTATGCCGTCGGTGGAATCCGAACCCACAATCTCTGCATGTCGCGTGTGCTGCTCCGACTGAGCTATACCGCTGCGGCTGTTTTAAACTTCTACTTCACGTGTGGCCTATTTCTGAGCGTGTTTAATACCGCTACCAAAACACAACGCAACACAGCGGCGGCTATGTTGTGTCCTGTTACCCCGCATATGCCACGAAGCCCACATCTGCATGTCTCTCTCAGTCAGACACTCAACCAACACCAACACTGTTGGTGATGTTCACGACAATGAATTAGGGACGCCTCGGTTGATCAATCGTGGCGGAGTTACTGAGGGCTGCTTCTGTTCGCAGCGTAGGCGTAGAATCGCACTTCTTTTAAAATTTCACAATAAACTCGCGTTTGCTTGTGAATGGTATTGGCCTCGTGTGAGTCACTCTCCTTTCTCGACGGTGTAAAGGGAATAAAGTAGAGACAAGGAAGAAATCGCTTTCTGGCGTGTGAAAACTGCTGGCTTGAATGCGGAGCCGTGGAGGGTTTAATTTAAAGTCAGTAGCATAGACGTTGAATCAGGACTTGTACACCACGTGCACCACAAAACGAGAAGTGCATTTTTTGTATTTATTATTATTACTATTTGTTTGCATTTAGCGCTATAGGCAAGCAGGACTCTGCGACTGCGACGCGGCTTGCGCAGAAAACAAGTTAGAAAAGTTCTGTTGCATGAGTTTTAACTTCGAAAGCTGGCTCCATTTCGCCTTCTTTAGTGCTCGTTAACATTAACGACCACGTGCTACTTAAGATACGAATGCAGATTTCTAATTGTGTGCACAGGTGGAAAGCGCGAATAATGAGGTCGCCATTCCTGCATACTGTATTAATAATTTCGGAGAAACCGTGCCTTGCGCTCTCTGTTTCTTCGTTTCAGTGGATAGATCGAGGGCACGTAATGAATGTAGGGCCACTTAAAGTCCCTCTTTCAGTCCGATTTTAGTCGGTTAATTCTTACCCTCCGCTCGTTTGAGTGCATGATTCCAGTCAGTCACAGCAAAGGCGTGGGGCAATAAGTATCATAATGAAATGAAATTCGAATTAAAGCGTTACATGCACCCCCCCCCCCCCCCCCCCGCCCTTCTCCGTGGATGACAAATCACCACACATGGACGCCGTAATAAGGTCTGTCATTACAGGGACATTCTTGCACAAAACTCCTCGCGCTTCCGTAAATCGTGGGCGCTTAGCGACGGATGCTAACAAATAGCGCCTCATTTTTACATCGGTCGAGGCAAAAAAAAATATAGGCTTGGCGTCTGAGCAGATCTGCAGTCTCGAGGTCCTGCAAGCGTTCCCACTACACAGCGTGCAAACCTCCTGTCCCCATGACCTCTGTATTGCTGGCAACACAAAATTCGCGGAGTGACATTTAGCGACCCTTTTATATCGTCAGCATGCAAACACCCACGTGACAGGATTGCTAAGCTATATTTTTACAGCAAAGCTCTGACACCAGCGTCTGAACCACTCCCGCAACGGAGCAAAACGACATGGTCAACACGGTTCCAAGCACGCCGATCATCCTTGGACTAGTTCGCAGCGCCGCCGCAGCGTGGCGTCGATTTCGCGAAAATCAACAACACTGTCACAATACGTACTATCGCGGAAAAATAAGGAAACGTCCCCACTAACAAAGAGCGGTCATCGCATGTTGCAGATGAAGCCAATCACATAGTGTTTTGCCCACGAAAGTGTTCCCGTTCTGATTTCCTCCATTTCTTTTTTACAGCTACAGCTGTAAAGGTGTTGTCCATTGGTCGGTGCCAGGTGCTTGTGGGCGTATTCCTCTTCGCCTTTGCTCTATGCAACGCGGCTGCTGGCAACAACAGACCCTGTTGCTGACCAAGCGCCAAGACGTGCTCCAGACCGGGAATGAAAGCGGAGGGCCAGTCGCGGACTACTTCGCCGTGCTTCGCAGTCCGCAGTGCGTGCCGCCTCGCAATGCGTGCCGCCGAAATAATAATAATAATTGGTTTTGGGGGAAAGGAAATGGCGCAGTATCTGTCTCATATATCGTTGGACACCTGAACCGCGCCGTAAGGGAAGGGATAAACGAGGGAGTGAAAGAAGAAAGGAAGAAGGAGGTGCCGTAGTGGAGGGCTCCGGAATAATTTTGACCACCTGGGGATCTTTAACGTGCACTGACATCGCACAATTAACACACGGGCGCCTTAGCGTATTGCCTCCATAAAAACGCAGCCGCCGCGGTCGGGTTCGAACCCGGGAACTCCGGATCAGTAGTCGAGCGCCCTAACCACTGAGCCACCGCGGCGGGGCCCGCCGAAAACGCAACAAAGCGATTGAGGACTTTGTGAGAACTTTTCTGCGATCTAACAGTAAGGATGATCAGCGCTGTTTGGTATTGATGTACGAATACTCGAAATTTTTCAATAGGGGATCGAATATCATCCCGTTAGATTCACTGAACGAATCAAATAGGAAAGAATCAAATAGGAGCGCCGCAACGCGGTACATTCGAGCGACGGCGCTCATGATGTTCATAAATGTATCCTGAAAAACTGGGGCGACGTGACCGGGTCCAGCCAGGTTCAGCAAACTCTGCCTTAATGCCCGATATCGGACGGCATGGCTCAAAACTCCCGCCCCTCTCATCAACTGAGATGTGACGCTAGTAGGAGCAAAATGTAATTATCCGATGGTCACGACATGGCAGCCATAGAGTTAATATACTGTCTTCGAGTTTCATGCCCTCAGTGGAGGTCAGTGCTGCGTTTCCTGACGCACACAGCGTTAACTGCACGAGTTACAGTGCCACCGCTAACGAGTCGCTGTTTAGCATGAATATTCATAGTTTACAAATATTCGCGCAAGTAGTGAATAATCATAGGAATATTCAATTCGATTCGGTTCGTATTCGTTTTGGTGCCACAGCTACACTATTCGTATTTGATTCGGTACAAAAGCTATACAATTCGTATTCGATTCGGTTTCGAAAAAGTGCTATTTGCACATGCCTACTAGTATTCGGAAGTTCGAAAGCGTGATCTGCTTTCGTGTCACCGACACACTTGTGCCATTAAAGTACGCACGCGCGCACGCACGCACTCCACTCTCTCTTCCTTTCTCCGTCTTACAATTCGTGAGTACTTAATTGGAAGCTATAGGAAGCTATAGTTTCCAATTCAGTACCCAACAATTCACACAGTACCCGCAGGACCCACAAATTCAGTGCCCACAAGAGCTCATGCCAGAGGACCAGGGTTGCCTTGGGATTGATTCAGCAATATAGATGGTCGGAGTGCGATTAATTACTGACTGTTTAGGTGCATGCGGCGATTGAAACTTTACGTAGACTACAACAGCCACGCAAAAGATAACGTGCCCCTCGATACCTTAAAATATATTGCATTAGACTGTCTGCACTATCCTTTTATTTTTTTCTTGTGCCTTTCACTCGTCGGCGAATTCAATTACCTTATTGCCCTCATCATTATAATCCGGTAATGCGCCGCACTCACCACTACTGAAAAAAAAGAAAAAAAAAACAATGAACCGCTCCACAGGCGTACAATAAGACCATTCTCAAATGAACATGCTAAATGACCGTGCGCTGCTGTCATTGCGGCAGCTTGGGCTAACCCACTTAAGCGTGAACACGTCCCTCAAGCCATCACGTTATCGCTTCTTAGCTCGCTCGTTATTTCTTATCAGTGTCACCATATTTTAGAATTATATTTCACTTTGTCTCCCAGCAGCTAGGTCAAATCGCACGCACGCACGCACGCACGCACGCACACGCACACACACACACACACACACACACACACACACACACACACACACACACACGCACACACGCACACACGCACGCACGCACACACACACACACACACACACACACACACACACACACACACACACACACACACGCACGCACGCACGCACGCACGCACGCACGCACGCACACACACACACACACACACACACACACACACACACACACACACACACACACACACACACACACACACACACACACACACACACACACACACACACACACACACACACACACGTGTCAGTTCTTGTGAGTTGGAAGAAACCATGTTGCGCGACCCTTCTTACTCGGCAAGCAGACCAGGCTGCCCACGCGCTGGGGCCTCGCTGCACAGAATCCATGATATGCTGTACAGGTACGCAGGAGTGGCTGTCGTCCGGGCGTAGGAGTCGCCAGAGGAGCGGCTGCCTCGTGCTATACCGGTGGGGCTGCATTTTCGGAAGAAGCTGCGGCCGGATCAGACAGCGCTGTGCACGTGTGGAGCGCACGCGGTGGCTGCCAGCCATGTTTCGCTGAAGGCGCTTCTCTGAACGCTCAGCTCCAAAATTTGTCACTCCGCCAGTTAAGCCACAACCCTGAGCTTAGGTCAGGCAGGGGCACGCGCAGCGCTCGAGTTTCGCGAACAGTAAACACGTAGACCCCGTTCTCTTCTCGGTGACAATTCTCACCGGGGGTGAAGGGTGAGACTAACAACGGTTTGGACCTCATGGTCTGTAAATTCAGCGGGTCTTCTTATTGTCCTGGTAACTATACTCGGTTAGTGGATTTTTACGAGCCAGATTAACAATCTGCAACTTGAGGCATACCGTGGACGACCACTTGGAGTTCTGTACCATGCCACAAATTCTCGACCATGACACGCGTCGATATCCAAGCTTGCTGAGTCCGAGATTGAACTGAAAATCAGTTAGCACCATGTTTTCAACAATTAAGCGGCTTCCGGTCGTACCCCGTTCGCTCTGCCCGAGTTCGTTCGAAGCTGTCGGTGACGACGCTGTCACGCAGCCTCTGGCCAGTCAGGATCTCGCAAGGCCGGCGACCGCGCCAGCATGTTATAATTATGCCTTGCTCTTTCACGCCTCGTGTCGTGATTTAACGGAGTGGAAAGTGCCCCTTTCCCTGGGTGGTAACCGCAGAAATAGCCGCCCTCCGCTTCAGCACAGCTTGGCACGGCTTCTCTGCAATCTTCTCGCGCCTTGGAGCACCCTCGCATTCTTCCGAGAACGCACAGCGCGGCGTCTATATCACAACAGCACAAAGTACCTCCGTTAGAGAGGCAAGGTCAACCGACCATCCTGAAACAAATGACCTGACCGCGTGTTTTTATGGCCTGCTATCAGGCGCAATTTACATGCACATTCACACACCGACAGAAGCACCTTCTCTCCCGCCCGACGTAATACGGACGCTGAGCGGGGAGGTGACTAATCCCCATTTTTTGCTCGCCTATTAGCGCCATGGCTTCCTGTGTCCTCGACGCCCATCTCATTTCCGTCACTCGTGTATCCATCAACACCATTCAATTACACAGTAGAGCCCCGTTATAGTAAAACGGTTGAAACAAAGGAAAATGTTTGCTAATGGTAGTTTTACTATAAGTGGAGTCAGCTGGCAAGCTTCCTTGGAGACTCGGCGCAAGGTGGACTGGCTCAAACAAATCGCATAAACGTGAAGCGTCTAGTATAGTCTGCCTTAAAAAAACATGCTACACGAGTTCGACTTTTGTAGATGCCTCCTAGTATTGCCACAGAGAGTACTGCATGTATTTCATTTGCACGTATTGTCGTATGCCATTAGTGATAACATTTAGCGCTCTTTTGGTGGCAAAGTGACAAGAGTTTTTTTTGTTTTTTGTAGCAGTGGGCTCGGACATTGATTCAACGTTTTTATCTGTTGAGAATGTGCGATCTGTTCGTGTACAGTCGAGAGCAGTATGAGAGAAAACAAACTTTTTGCTCAAAATTACGAATTTTCTGGTTATCTGGTTATTTCTCCACTGAAACTGAATTTGACTTTTGGATATCATACGACAAGAGAAAACTAGTTATAAAAGAGAAAAAAATTGGCTTGTTACACAAAATTATGAAGTAATCAATAAATGAATGCTCAAACTTTGTCCCCTCTCTTATTGCTCTCGACTGTACTCGCTGCATTGGCAAATGCTCGACGCGACGAGATCCTTTCACTGCGAAAACAGTGCTACTGTGCTCGCGCCTCCACAGAGTGAGAAAATTTATATTTTTACTGCCTTCCGCGTTCCGAGAACTTCTGAGGACGCCTGGAGATCAATTTTTCAAGCCAATGGGCGTAGTGAGCAGCACGACGCCCGACTTCAGAGCGGGGGAGGAGTCGAGCACGAACCTCTACTCCGCATCATCTACACCCGTCACGACAGGCGTTCTGGTGGCTGTCTTCCTCCAGCTGCCGCGGTGGCTCAGTAGTTACGGTGTCCGGCTGCTGACTCGAAAGACGCGGGTTCGATTCCGGCCGCCGCGGTCGCATTTCGATGGAGAGAAAGTTCTAGAGGCCCGTCTACTGTTCAGTGTCAGTGCACGTTGTTACGTTTGGAGACGCCAACATGCCAAGAATATTCAAGCCACTGAAGAGCATCAATCAACAGAGGCTTCAAAGGGCCGTTGACGTGGTTGCAGCACCACGAGTGCAGGTGGTGGCGTCTACAAGCAACACCCTCTAAATACTTTCTTCAGGCCTCTCCAGGCCCTCCTTTCCACACGCGCTACGTCACGCCAAGTGTCCGGTCAGGCTGCTCACCAAGCGCGGCTCCGCTCCGCTCGGTTGTCTCCCTCGATGTGCTCGCGCTTGCCCGGGCAAGCACAGACACGAACGCAGTCTTGCAGTGAGCGTCTAGCTGCTGCTTGAGTCTTTCAGCCTGGCGTTGGGTGCATTTCCGTTCGCTCCTCGCACGGCTGTGTCTGTTTCGTGTGGCCGTTTCTTGTGTGGCGTGCGTACCTGTGCTAGCGCACGAATGGGAAACTGATTGCCTGCCGTGTAGCGAGTGCAACTTCGTGAAACATGGGCCGGTGCTGTGTTCCCGGGTGCCGCGGGAACTACCAGAATGGTCCCAAAGTACGTGTTTATTGCTTCCCAAGAGACGAAGTACGAAGAAAAGCCTGGTTGCGAGCCATTCCACGGAAGGATTTCACACCTACAGAGCATTCGAGGGTAAGACTCTGAAATATTGCTTAATAGGCGCTGGTAATTATCTTAGTTGTGAGCTGTCGCTCCCGGAAAGGCATGCTGTCTTTGTAGGCAATGATATCACTTCTTACACTTATGTATGAATTGTCCAGGAAGCATTTAGTTCTGTGGATGTGCATAAGGCTTGTGTAAAAGCTGTGTAAATATGTAAAAGCTGTTCACTATTCAGACTCTTTTTACTTAGTGTTTTAGGCAATGGAGAGTCATGGCGAATGGCCTTGCTTCATTTTCTCGTGCAGGTGTGTGAACTGCACTTCCACGCAGGCGACTTCATTACGACGTTGTCACACCAAGATGAACTGACAGGGAAAATAATAGAGGTGAAGCGTGACAGGCTACAGTTGAAGATTGATGCTGCGCCTTCTGTTTTTCCAAACTGCCCAAAATACTTGTCCTCAACGCCTGGACGGAGTGAATCGCCAGAGACGAAAAAAGCAAGAAGGGAAAACGCTGCTTTGCAGGAGGCTATGAGGAAGTCACTTCAGTCTAATGAGCTTGAACAGAAAAGAAACAAAGTTTCATCTTACGAGGAGTTCAAATCTAAGTTGCCTGGAATCTGCAACACGAAATTCTGGACCGTTTCTGTCGATGAGCAGTGCGTTAGGTTCCTTCTCATCGAGAATGATCCTTCACCTAATGTGAAATGCGCCTTGGTAGTTCTCCCTGATCTGTCACTTTCTGTTTTCTTGAATGGAGTGAAGCTTCTGTCGCTTCCTTCAGGCAGGATTCTGCCAGCTCAAGTATGCGACACCTCCAGCCTGTCCTTGCTGCTAGAAGAACTCGAGATAGGCTTGCATAATATACCTGAGGTGACGAAAGAGTCGAAACATACTAAAGTATTGCAGTTTGTCGGTTCACTGCTTGCAGACCTCATTGAGGACAGTGATACGACGAAAGAACAGTCTTCTTTGCTGAAATTTCTGGTTGAGCAGATAGAGCTTCTCCTCGCGAAACAGCATGTGTATAGCGCAGAGCTGCTGGTATTCGCCAGTATTTTGAATTCAATTTCTCCTCACGCATATCACTTCACAAGAGCTGCATCAAGAATCATTCTGCCCCATCCTTCCACACTGCGCCGTGTTTGCTCAAATTACAAAGCTGACCCTCTTGTGGAGCAAAATCAACCGCACTGTCTCTCCTACATCCGAGAACGAGTCAAATCAATGAAAGACCACGAGAAGACAGTGACCCTGATGATCGATGAGATCCACATAAAACCATACTTCGACTACAAAGGGGGCACAATAGTAGGATCGTCGGTTCATTCAACGGAACCAGCAACAACAGCCCATGTGTTCATGGTACAATCACTCCTTTCTGCAAACAAGGACGTCATTCACATATTACCTGTGAGCAAACTGAGCGCAGAAATTTTGCACGAGCATGCTAAGAACATAATCATTAATGTTGTGAAAATGGGGCTCAAAATTATCGCTGTGATAACGGACAACAATGCTCTGAACCGCAAGATGATGTCGTTATTTGCTACAAGTCCTCAGGTGAGCATTGTCTATCCCCATCCAGCCGATAACGCTCGCCCTCTTTTCTACGTGGTCGATCCTGTGCATCTCTTGAAGTGCATTAGGAACAATTGGATTAACCAGAAAAACCCTGGAACATGCCTCTATTTCCCTGAAATGGACTTGAGTGGAGCAATGCCCGAAGGGCCTCCTCGTATGAAAGCTGCTTCTTTCGCAGCTGTGCGGCAGCTTTATTCTTCAGAGAAGACGTCGCTTGTGAAGGCTGCTTACAGACTGAACGCAAAAGCCGTGAATCCAACCTCAATGGAGCGGCAAAATGTAAAGCTCGCTCTCGACGTCATTAATCAGTTTGTTTCAAATGCCCTCAGGACACATGGTTCCGCGTTCAAGATTCCTCAAGCTGAGTCGACTGCTCTTTTCATTGACGTTATCCTCACATGGTGGCAAATAGTCAATGTTAAGACCCCTTGCAAAGGCCAGAGGCTAAGGGACAGCATGCAAGACCCTGTAAGGTCTGTTGATGACACACAGTTAGCTTTCCTGAGCGGCGTTGTGGACTGGTTGGACGCTTGGGCAAGAATAAACATCACCAGTGGCTCGCTGACGAAAGAGACTCACAGTGCTTTGCGACTGACATGCTATTCTCTGGTAGAACTCTCGCGCTACTGCTTAGAAGAACTTCACTTCAAGTACGTACTGCTGGGCAAATTTCAGACGGATGCGCTAGAAGACCGGTTCGGCCGTTACCGCCAGCTGGCAGGATCACAGTACCACATTTCCGTGCGTCAGCTCTACGAATGTGAGAAGAAGCTTCGTCTTCAAAAACTTTTGACATTTCCACGCGAGGAAACAGAGTTTGAAGACGTAAGTGAGGATCTTGTCCCATGCAACTTTTCTGTGGCTGTCAGCGACGACGATATTACACACGCCCACTCTGACATGGATGCTATTGTCTACATTGCAGGATACGCTGCTCATGCTGCTTTAAAGAAGCTTTCATGTTCTGCTTGCTTCAGCACATTGGTGATTGAAAATCGAGAGATCGAAGCGGAAAATACTGCCATGATAGCTAACCTGTCGAGAGGAGGGCTGAAGTTTCCCCAGCCATGCACAGTTCACATGGTACTGATGACTAAACTAGTTGCAGAGAAGTTGTCTTTTGGAGCAACCGCGGAAGATTTTCTCTCCTGTAGAAATCAACGTGGTGTCGTGATATCACAGACGATTTCCCTCCTGGACGAACACGACATTGAGACATGTGAAAATGGCCACACTGCACAAACTCTCCTGCGCTTGGTAGTACGCGTTGCAACCAACGTTGTTCTAAACAACTTTTGCAAACTAAGAAATGATGCCATACAAGACAATGCGCAGCAGAAGGCCGCAGCCCGGAAAGCAGCAACGCTTAAGAAGAAGTAAGTTTTATTCCCAAGCAATAAAAATGCTTTGCGCACACTTCATTGCTGGTGTCTCGTCGTTTTTTATTGTAAGAATCAGATTAGCTGTACAAATACTCAACAGCGCAACATTATTGTGAGTGTCATTATTGCTGTGTGTGAAAGCTTTAAGCAAAACACAATACAGAATAAAACTAACACAATGCGCAGTAGACGGTGTTTTTTTTTTCAATGTTCACGAACTTCTACTTTAACAACTAGATATACGCATGTGCGGTCTGTGCGGATGGATTTTACCGCACGGCAGACATCATGTACGTGATAGAACCTAATAATTAGATGATTAATTGAAATTAACTAATCAATTTTTTATTATAATGACCAATAATGCGAAATTGGCGGCCGTATGCTAAATTGTTTATTATAAAAAACTGTATTAGCAGCTCGAACTTTCTTGACAATAAGGTGTTCTGCAATAAAAAAAATATATAAAGCAGATAAAATGATAGCCTAAGGCGCGCACAAACTAGCGAATTTCTTTTCTGCAGCAACGACAAAAATGAAAATGAAGGAATCACTTATAAGGCAGCTACGTACGGCAGTACCCGAATAGTGCAGACGGGCGCGGCGCGCTGAAATCGCGGAGCGCGGGGCCTGCACGGTCCCTTGGCGTGACGTCACGCGGCCGGTGGAGAGGCCTTAGCATTGAGAGGGTGTTGCTACAAGAGACCTCCCCCCCCCCCCCCCCCCTCACCCCCTGCTGTTTACGGGGTGAAACGGCCCTCTGCTGCCTGAGAAGCCTGAGAACGGCTTTGGTGAACCTGTCGTTTGTTGTCAACGCCGGACCCACCCGGGACATGACGAAGTCTTTCTCCCGGAGGGGACAGCGGGGGAACCGGCGAGCGACGCAGGGCTGCAAATGAGCCGTGGCAAATGCGGCCGTGTTTGACTAAGCCAACGACGACGGAATCCTCGTGCTCCGAAAACAACCTCGTCTTAGCCTAAGTGCTTTTCCCTATACGCGGAACCTTCTGCAAACTGCAGTGGCAACCTTTAGGTCCCACGCTACCGCTGTGGAGTGCAGGTGACTGACCTTCGACGCTGTCATGGGACCCACTTCGGGCTATTCATCACTATTGCCTGGACAGCGCGGACCATAATCTGCCAGAAGTGGCACGTGTGTGTTGTTGGGGGCGTCCTGGAAGGCGGACCCTAAAGACTGGACACGTGATCTACATCACAGTGATTCGACGCATTTTTAATGAACTAAATTCCCCAACTAGGGACCTGGGGACAGCGGACCCTATTTAAGCAGCGATCTGGCGTGTGATCAGCCAGCTCCCGATTCACTCTTTCGAACTATGTAAAAATCAGACTCCCGATCCGGAACTCGGGGACACCGACCTTGGCGAGAGACGGCACAGGCGAACCAGGGGCCCGCATCTAACAACTGGTGGCAGCGGTGGGATCGAAGCGCAATCCCCCAACACCAGTGGCCTGCTACGGGACAGAAGCCCCACACCTAACAACGTTAAAGAACAATGGTCGAAATTATCCTCCACTGCGGTGTCCCTCATAGCCTGAGTCGCTGTGGGACGTTGAACCCCCATAAAACCGGACCAAACAGAATAGCAAGTCGGAGACAGTGATTATTAAAACGCACACACACACACACGTATAGGTCATTTTTATTAGAGACAAAGTTGCTTCTCTTTCTTCGTTCTATACTTGGTGTACACTCGCAGAGAAAAGCAGTGCACCGATGACAGACGAAAACCGAGATGTGAGGCGGCGCTTACTCGCAAAGGCGTTATTTATCAGGAAAGCTATAGACAGCGCCAGATAACCCAGTGGTCAACTTATCACCTTTATCTTCAGATATACTTCCCTTGGACAAGCTACGCGTTACGCAAACGATAAGTGAAGGGAGCATCAGATAAGAACAGTGTTCGCGGTCACGACTGCCGCCGAGTGCTGTTATTGCCAGCAGCCCTGCGTTACGCAGCGGCGGTGATAAGTTCACTTTTGAAGAGAAGGAGAGCAAAGCGAAGTGTGCTGAATGGAGAGGAGAGCGTGCATAGTCTAACGCCCCTTTATCCTACGGCCCGATTCGCAGAACTTTTCGCACGCAGTATCGCCTAGCGATTGACCATACAGCGCCACAGATCTCGTCTCGTTACCTCTGGTGGTCAGCCGGCGCCGGGTCTGCAGCCAATGCGCACGAATAGAGTTGCGAATCTGGCCCAGAGAATTTATAGGTGCGGTCAGGTGTCATATATCACTTACGGTATATTAGAAATGGGTAAACTGAACGCATATAAATTAAGCCTCGAAATAATGCGCCTATACAAACTAAACAAAGCTCTCAAAGGTTTGGTTTGGTTTGGTTTATGTGGGGGTTTAACGTCCCAAAGCGACTCAGGCCATGAGGGACGCCGTAGTGAAGGGCTCCGGAAATTTCGACCACCTGGGGTTCTTTAACGTGCACTGACATCGCACAGTACACGGGCCTCTAGAATTTCGCCTCCATCGAAATTCGACCGCCGCGGCCGGGATCGCACCCGCGTCTTTCGGGACAGCAGCCGAGCGCCATATATCCACTCAGCCATCGCGGCGGCCTAAAACTCTCAAATAAACTACGTTCCACCCTAAGACTATAGTGCATATGAACCTACAAAAAAAAATGGAGCAAAACTTGGTGCACGGATGAATTGAGAGATTAGGATGGCTATTTTCTGAATTAATTAATTAGTACCTTGTGATATAGGTCTAGCTCGTAGCACCCCTTCTCGGTGCAAATTTAAAAGGGTAATAATAAAAATGCAATTAAATTACCATTAAGATGTAATTCGTACACACTGCTATCTTTCTCTAGAATCTTCTTATTACTTTTCCTTGTTTTAGAGCTGTATTTAAAAGTAATAGTGCATTTCTTTTTTCTACTGTTAAACTCGGTGCTTTTAAATGCATCAATTTAATATTGTGTGACAAGTGGAATTGCTTTCGTTGACGTAGTGCCACCGTTGTTTTCTCGATGTGAGTGCATCCTGATGTAACGACGTTATTTGTATGTCACATCCACTGCTTGCTCCACGTGTGGTGCTGCTTCGTTAGTATGTCTTCCGCCGGGTCACAGTAAATTTTTTAAAGCGAAAGCTTTACTGGCCGCGAACTTGCGATTTCGCCGTGGCGGTGCTCCGAGGAGGAACATGACGTCACAACGCGCGCCTCGCCGCGGATATTAACGCGACAGCGTTAATGAGCTCCTGCCACAGAAAAGCTGGTGTCGTCGGCGTGGGCGGCGTTGGCCGTGAGCAAAAAATGGCGCATCTCGGTGGACACCTGAACCGCGCCGTAAGGGAAGGGATTTTCCTTCCCTTACGGCGCGGTACGGGTGTGCAGCGAGAATTGTGAGACAGGCGTCATTTCCTTTGCTTAAAACCAAATTTCATTTCATTTTCCTTCCCTTACGACCCAGTTCGGGTGTCCACCGAGATATGTGAGACAGGCGCGTCCTTTCCTTAAATTGTCCAACGGGCCACGCGTCGCGCCGAGCGGGCGATGGCGTTCCGTGCACTCCTTGGCAACGCTGCAACACGCTGTCGCGTCTCACTCTTAAAGACGAAGCTTAAGCGTCCTCCAAATTTTTTTGTATGTCTGAACTAAAGCTTCTTCTAAGTATTGCTGTTTGTTCTCAACTATCACAAGCTATTCTCCACGAGTTTAGGTTCTGCTGCAAGTAGCGGCGTGTTCTTTACAAACCGCAGTTCACATTTTCTACGCCATGTTTACAGGGTTTTTCACCTAATACTTTACACAATTTTTAAAAATAGGCGTCTTGAGTTAGAAGAGCACTTTTTTCGCCATAGCAGAGTACATCAGAATACAGCTAAGATGTGCTCACTAGCAGGCTCGTTCACTAATATTGAATAGTTAACTTTTAAACTATTACTGTTAGACTCCTTAATTATTGGCAGGCGTGTAGCCCACCGCAAGTAATATCCGTATCAGTTTTTGCAATTTCGAAAACGCGGTTACCCTCGGCGCTGTGGCAAAACAAACTTTGGTTATTTCGACGAGTTACGTCAGCTGGAGAGGTTGCTTTGCCTGCAAGCTTCTCGCAAGCGCATCTATTTTGGTGCGGTGTAGCCAAAATTTGTTGAGCCACAGCGCCGATGGTAATCGCATTTTTGAAATTCTAAAAACTGATACGGATATTGCATATGGTGGCCTCTCAATAATTAAGGAGTATAACAGTAATAGTTAAAAAGTTAACTACTCGACATTACTTAACCATCCCGCTAGTTAGCACGTCTTAGCCGTACTCTGATGAACTACACCGCTGACAAAAAAGCCCCCTGCTAACTCAAAAAGCCTATTTTTAAAAATTGTGTAAAGTCTTAGGCGAAACACACTGTATACAACGCCTACTTTCCAAACAAAACGATAAGTAACAGTTGGAATTACGTTCCTGCTTAATAGTGACAACGCACCTCGTGCGCACTCCTTTTTCAGCCAAGTCACTCGTTCACTATAGCATCATTGGAGGACTCTGACTATAGTCACACTTTTGCACGCGCTGCAATGCGTTTTGGTGGTACGTGCAACCAAGAGCTTGTGCGAAAACCGCCTGCATACGTCATTTTTTATTTATTTTTTTCAGAATTATTGTTCGGCATTCTTTCTGTCTGCGCAAGCCGTGACATCACCTAGATGTCTCGAATACACTTTCTAACAGTCGTGCAACGCGTTTTCTGAGCTCGTGGAATCGATAAATATCAATTCGGAACTGGAATTTCCTCCCGAAATGCAGTAGCTGAAAGCTTGTTTTGAATCTTATTTAATTGCTGAAATGAACAAAATATAAAATATCCTTACTCTACACAGTGGTAAACAACATGATAAATGTTTTCTCCGCCTATCTATGCCTCGGTATATTTTTCACCTTTGGCTAAAGTGACGTCGGACCGCCGGTAGAAGCCCATTTGCATGCTGCCCAGCTAGTGTTTCAAACTTCAGCTTTCTTGCATGTCTCGTAAGTATTGTTGTAACCTCTTTTGCAGGCGGTAACGTGTTTTACGTCATCTTCCCGCAACGGTATCGCACCCTCCTCGCCACCGAAGTAAAGGGACACGCACGCAGGCTTGAGGGCGGCACCATGCAAAGTTTCTTGGGTACTACTCCGGCCTTATACCTATATATAGCCTCGATGAAGAAGAAGCCGTCGCGCTCGTGACATGCGTGCCTTGGCGAGCACATACCCTGGCCAATCCCCCGCCGCCTGTATCTGCCATTCAACCTGAGGACATCATCATCATCACGGAAGACGCGCATCGGGCCATGCCGGCGATACAGCAGAACCTCCTTGTCATGCTTCTCCGGGAAAGAAAGCCCAGCTGTGCACTAATGTGCCGCCGCCGAGGGTACATTTTACAGTTCGAAAGAGTTTGCACCGCAGCAGATACCTCTGGTATGCTAAACTTACGCAACAGCTAATACAGTACGCTAATTACATGAACGCTTTCGGTACAGGAACTACACAGAACAAACAGATTCTGTGTGCAAACAAGCGACCCAAATGCAATGCTCAAAATACACAAATTAAGCGGCTCACTGATTTCACCCGCAGGCAAGCATAGAAACACGGACGGGGTGCGCAGCATGAAAACCTACGCTGCTCAGGCGGCGCTGTGATTATTCCACTATTGCCGACAGCCAGTTGGGTGGCGCCTAAAGCGAGACCGCCTTTTGCATTGTAAGCACTGGGAAGCCGCGGTTCCATGGCTGCGACAGAAGCGTATCGGAGCGAGCTGGCACGGCATGGCACAGCGGCCGCTGCGATAAGCCACTTTGCATGGCGGTGGTGGCGCCACCCAGCGTCGAATCTGGAAGCTATGACGATGTAGCCAGATGCGGCTTGGCCCCTTCCGCTGCAGAATACAGCGATTTCCGGTCTCTCGCCGGTTCGCCAGTCTGGGTCTGAGCAGTGCAGCAGACAAGGGAATGGAAAGAGGTGCTCTTTATGACCTAAATGACGGAAGCCAACAGTCACCGAAACCAAGGAGCATGGGGGACGTATTTTTATTGCTAATTTTGTAGTTATCAAAAATTTGACTTTTTATAAAACTACAAAATTAGTAATAAAAAAAAAGACATCCTCTATGCTCCTTGGTTTCGGTGACTGTTGGCTTTGGTCTGAGCAGGTCAGCTCACTCTCCCATGGACTGCTCTGGTTCCCGATCGGTGCTTCCATCTATTGCTAGAAGAAAAAAAATCGCGTGGCTTCTGCAGCCAGTCAGAGAGTATTCGTTCCAGCAGATGAAGCACGCATGTTCCCTAGTGCTTCTATGCTTTTCATCGACTTGCTTTGCCTGATCGCGCAGAAATGATTTTTTCCCCGCGAACCCGCATTCCGCAAACTTACTAATGTGAGAGCATTACTTGGCTCATCGTGCGAAAAACCTGCCATTATCAGGAACCCGTGGCCGAAACACGGCACGCAAATGACGTCATCAGCTCTCCTGGAGCAATAGGCCGCCGGCGCGTCCCCACTGCCACGTCCCTCAAAGCGCGATTGAGGTGTCCACTGACCCAATGAGCCAGTTACGAGTGTAGGAAAAAATGTCACCGGCAGATACATCCTCGGAAAAAAAGTGCCTTGAGGAAGCGCCCACTAGGAAAAATAAGTCTCCAAGTGATAAATTACCCAGAGAATTTTTCAGGAAAAGCTTCACAAAAAGGTGCCCTCTTTATTGGATTCCTCCTTGATTTCGACAATTGATGTAAGCACGAAGTATTTTGCAGTACCAGATCAGACTATCGTCATGCATACATAGTGCAGGCCATGAAAGCCACACCACTGAGCACTTCCGCCGGTGACTTCGCTGAAGCGCCGAACGATCCAGAGACGCACTCGCCCACTGCCTTTCCGGCGCTATCATTTTTTTTTTATGTACGCCCCGCGGTGGGTTGATGAATCATTGATGGTGGTGGTGGTGTGAAAGTACAGGCAAGGTTAGACTTACAGTGACTTGTCGGAAATTGCTACTCCTGAGAGACAGATTTAAATGATTGTGGCTCTACCACTGTTCCATAAGGCGAGTGTCCCCTAAAGACTTCGAGTGATTGTAACACTTATCTCCGCTCATTTCGGGAGCCCCCAGGATACACGATGACAGCCATTACATTTAGCAAAGCACCAGCGAGGGGGTGAACGCCCGGAATCTGTTCGCTGTCTAGTCACTTCTCTGCCGGTGGGCGGAATCGCTGTAGAACACAATGTTGCAAAATTGTTGGTCCACATGTGTCCTCCATCAAGAGTGGCGTAGTGGAAGCTCCACATCGCAGGGGGAGGCGTTTACCGGAAAGTTACCATGTCTAGCTGCGTTTACCCGCCTGTAGGTACCGGAAACGTATCACGTATCAAAGCAGTCTAGTATTTCTTGGGCAGCTTCTGGCATTAGTCTCGGGGAACAGTTCACAATTACAGCACCTATGCAGCCGTTACGTTTAGCACAGCACCAGCGGGGACAAGTCTCCCGTTTAGAGCGCACTGCATACCGGTACAGCACGTAACTTAAGCCGAGCACCAGGCCAGGGGAAAGCTTGTACCCACTGTATCACCGGTGGGTACCCGGCGGCACAGGGGATCGAACCCCGCACCTCCCGCATGCGAGGCGGATGCTCAAATGACGGGATTACGGGACGTTTGGTGGCACTTGTTTGGGGACATTTTTTCATACTTCGAAAATAGGAACGTTTCTTCCGGGGACATTTTATACGGGGGCGCTTTTTTCCGGAATCCACCAGTTACACTTGCTCTCGCATTTACACATCATAATAATTGCTTAGATGCCCCCATATTTCTTTTAATGACTGGACCTTGAGATATGCTCGGGCAGTGGCCGTGTGAAAGCGCTGCAAAGTCTGTTCCTTCGCTCACCATAGGCAGTGTGTTTCTACGCATGCGATCCGTGGCCTAGTGGTTTGAGCATCCGCCTCGCATCCGGGAGGTGCGGGGTTCGATCCCCTGAGCCGCCGAGTACCCACCGGTGATACAATGGGTGCAAGCATTCCCCTGGTCTGGTGCTCGGCTTATTCGGGGTGAAATACTTTCGAAATGGGTCTTTGACCCCACCTTGTGCAAGGAAAAAGTACCTTGTGCCATGGCGCTCTTTGGTCAAAGCTGCCCTTGCGCCATAAAAATTCATCATCATCGGGCTCGGAAAACTTCGGTTCATGCAGGTATCCTGTAACGACAAGCGGCGGAAGCGCCAGTAACGGCCACGGAGGACGAAGGGAAAGCGGTCTCCGTAGGGGCTTAGGGCCGGAAAGCCACGCGAATTACGATAGAGACCGCCGTCACGGGTAGGAGACGCGAGCGGAGAAAAATACAGGCGCAGTAAATTTGCATTCGCATATGAACGCGCATCACCATGCAGTAGCAGCCCTCCCCAAGTCCTCTGAATAAAGCGCAACCTAAGCTCCTTGCTCCCTCAGAGTATGCAACTCGTCCGCCCTGCTTAACGTAAGCGAAACGCCACTCCAATATACCAAGCAAAGCGCACCGTGAAGAAGGAAAAAAAAATAGCGCGGTTGATAGAACCATTCAACGCAACCGAAAAAATAATCAGAACCCCAATTTAGACTTGCCGCAGGCGAGGCCGCAACGAGTTTATTGCACGAGTGTGAATAACGTATATCAGTTGAGTGCAACGAGCCCCATGGTACCTATATGTTTGTCGTGATTTCTGTTTGCAGCATGCACTGCTATCGGAGCTCACGCGCTAGCGATACATAGTCTCAGCACATGCACAGGTGTATGACAACGCTCCAATTGGACTGTTCAATGTTAAAACAAAATCCACGAAACAACATCTCTTCCAGAGGAGAAACGATGCTGCCCTTCGCTCTACTCGAAGGGCCACTCAAAGCGAAGAATCACTGCGTGAACATCACACACCCATCCGTTTGCGCCGGCCGCGAATTGATTGGCACGAAACGCCCAGCGGCCGTGGGACCTTATCTCTACGCGCGCGTAACATTGCCCACAGCGGGAAAGTGGGGGGGGGGGGGGGGGGGGGGGGGGGGGGGGGGGGGGGCGAGCCATCGGGCACCGGCGACAGCTCTCGCCAGTGTCGTCAAGAGCGCGGGTTATGCGGGCGCTACTGATAGCGGGGGCAACGGCCGATGGAGCTGCCGTACGCACTCTGCGAACGTGCAAGTAGGGCATCTGCGCTACGTGTGTCCGATACACGGTGACCCAGAGTAGAGCGCGCAGCATTCCGCGCGCCTCTTCACAGCTCAGGTGTCCCGAGTCACGCCGGATCTCCCCCAGTCAAGGTGCTTCTCGAATCCCCGATAAGGGCAGGCTCTCAAACGCAAATTTCTCGTCCACTCGTAAAGCACTGCTGACACGTCAGGACGGCGGTGGACGCGGTTCGGAGCGGGGAAAAGCGCAGGTTTCTCCGAATTCAGCCAGAGAGAGGAAAAAAAAAACATTCAGACGAAAAAGGCAACCTCGTTGCTGCGAAGAGTCGCTGACACACGAGGCGAATGAATGGAAATGAATAATAAAGCAAGCTTTGAAAGTCATTTTTTATGACGTTTATGTACATGGAACAGTCGCGGAAGCGAGAACGCAGCGAGCCATTGCTTTAGTCACTCGATGCGCGTCTTATTCATCGATATATCATGACTCGATGACCCAGTGGCTGATATGCACGAGGTCCAGTGAGAAGCCCCACTTCGACAATATCCAAACGGGAAAATATCCGTGCACTTATACCTCAGTGTGGGCCCTGGTGGTTTAATTAATAAGAAAACTTATTTCTAGCCAAAGAATGCAGTGACGCAGGTGTTGTTTCGGGAAGCAAAACTGCGCGTTATCATTATTAACGACAGCCGACCGCGATAGCCACCTGGGCTGATATGAATCTATAGGACCGTGGTTACAAACAGCGCGAAAGACGCCACGAGTTGTGCGTGCTCTCCCTCCGTATACAGCGCACAGAGGCGGACCACGATGAGACTCAAAGGAAAGCAGCAGCAGCGAAGTCCCCTAAAACAGCAGGGAGCCAGTCGTGCAGCGTGCCAGATGAAATGAGCCGTAACCGCCGCACGCATTCCATCGTCGCGACAATGTAACAGCGCGTGGCTAGGTCGCCGCAATGAAGCATGCAGTGAACCGCCAATGGCGCAGTGTATACGTCGCGCCGCTCATCAGCCTTTCTTTGTCGTTGTGTTCGATTGCTCGTCTTTCCTGCCATTAGTGGTCGTTATTAATAACTGCCCGATTTGCATCCCTCTGTACCGTCGCGCCGTGAGGGTGCACGGGGGGTCGACGGTGCCGAGAACGCTTTGCGGGCTCGAACGAGCGCCCACCCGTCCCGTGCCCTGCGCTCAAAGGCCGCCGACGAGGCCTGCAATGACGACCCCGATCAAGGTTGCGCAGCTATCGGCCCGGAGCTCGAATTACTGCGCAGCCGCTTTTCTCTACTCGAGGAATGTAGCTGCAATGAAGTCGCAGATACGGGGACATAGTTGCCGCGAGATTCGCTCCTCCTGCAAACAATACGATCAGGAGACGCTATCTGCCGTGTCAAGGTGTGTCTGCCGCAGATTTCAGCATTTTCAGTTTGCTGCTTTCCACGGGGGACGTTTTACTTCATCGACGCCAAGTTGTGAAAGAAGGAAGGAATTCAGACCATGAGCGAATAAAGATAATGGTAGTTTCAGCTCCGGACATTTAGGTTTGCCCAAAGCTCTTCGCCGGGTAGATTGGAATGTGTCCGCGGACAGCAAATATCTAACAGTTAAAAGCAATAGACCAGTGTGCATATTTAGCAGTCACTTCACCTTGAGGGTTTTCCCCAAGCTCACCAGCTGCCGCCACCTCCACCCGGCTCTCCAGCTGCGAGCTCGCCGCCCAAAGGGCAATGGTGCAGCACGCAAGCGAAGCAGCGCGACTCAGTGGAGCCCTGGACTAGGGGCCAAACCCTGCTTTGAAGGTCAAGAGTTTGCAGCGATGAAGACGAAGACCGAACGCTAAACCCTTAATGAACCAAATAAAGTTTTTTTCTCTCTCTCTCTCTCCCCAAGCTCTTTGGACAAACACTGCTCCCGCTTCGAGTTGATCAATTCGGCCTGGCCCTGCCATCTGCTAGCGGTCCTGGTTAGCTTGGTGGAGCTACTGCCCCGCACAGGCGGTGGTCCTAGGTTCGAACCCCGGACCAGGGCGAATTTTCCTTCAACTACGTAGCTTCTGCGGAAGCTGCTCAGCTTTCCTCTGTCGTCGTATGGCTGCAGCTGGGTGGATGCTGATGAGTATTTACGTCCTATTTAAAAGACGCTTTCTCTAGATTTGGCGTGAAAAGAACTTGTCTCCGTAGAAGAGGGCTCCCGCATTGTACGGATGAAAAAGTAATCGCGCCAGTGCACGCTTAGTAATGTGCAATCTATTGTTTCACTGATCACAGGTACGGGGTTTGTTCAATGAAAATTTCTTCTGACCCACCTCCAATGCTCTAGAAGACATGATGGTCAATTTTCTTCTTCCTTTGCACACCTGGCATTCGAGCCACATACTTCTGTTGTCGCTTAATGCAGCTGGGGATTGCATTTTTGCTGGTTTGTCATCGAGCCATGACATCCACTCACTAATCTGCGTGTCACCCTCAGGAGAATATGCCTTTGATAGATAACCTCGTGGACAGAAAGAGCCGGAAATCGAATGTTGCAAGACCAAGGAAATTTGGAAGATGGTGAAAAAAATTCGTAGCGATGTGGTTCTATGCGCTCCATGCGAGTTGTAAGAGCGTAAGAGGCGGCTTTTGTCTGCAAGCTGCCCGCAGTTTGTTTTTAATGACTTCCCGTGATTTCACTGTTACCATAGCATAACAGATACTTGTTACTGTGCAGCCCTTTTGCAGCAAATATGTCATCTCCATTCCCCAGTTCTGACAGGACAGCTAGATTTACAACCTTCCTACTGCCAGCTAATTGTGTCGGCCACGTGATCTTTTCAAAGATGGCGACTCACAGTGCTTCCAATGTGCTTTCGACTCTAGGTGAGGATATACAGACATAGGGATAGGTACAGGGGTGGACAGACGGACGGATGAGATATTGCTTTATGCAGACCAGACACCAAGACATTACATGGAGGTGAAAAAGGCAGATGCACTTCACCTGACGGGGTCCAAACACCCGGTACACCACGTTGATACCAAGTCTAATCTCGCGTAATTGTTCTGGCAAAAGTTGCCTTGGTTTTTGTGCTACACGCCTAAGGCTCACGCTGCAGGTCACTCGTTGTAGAAAAGGTAGGGATAATATAGACCGCAACGCGCTACCTTCTTATGCAGGTGTTCAAGGAGTGCATGATAACAGTTACGACGCCTACCTTCGCGCACTGAGTTAATTCTTAAGCGGTCATTTCATCATTTCTCAGTATGACAACCATGAGTTTTCTGGCGACGCATACGGAGCAGTGCCGCTTCCAACGACGTCCATCCGCATTTGAACTGCCCACGTCAGTAATTTAAGATATAATACAGTTATAAACCCAGCCACGCACCATCATCGCCTCCTGATAAACTGGTGAAGTGAGTCGCCTTTCGACAAACGCGATTACCAGATATGTACTGCTGTTTTTATTCTGACACCTTGCATTGCATTCAAACTTATAAAGCAAAACACCGTTTGCATTCCAACGCTACAGTGCTCCGCGTGTTGTAAAGAGATCTGTGTCTATCCTATGTCGACAGCGGCTACTGGCAGTCCTTGTTTAACAATCCCTGGACAAGTCTTCGACTCTTGCAGTCGAACTTTATGTGTCGCCTTGATTTGCGCGTCACACCCCGCGTGCATCGTAATACACAGTGCTTTCAATACTTTTTCTTTTAAATAGTGCGCCACTTAAGCATAATAAGAGTGGAAATCACAATGTATTTACCGTGCTCCCATCTATAGTTGCCTTATCGAGAATTTTTTGGACCAGAGCGCTCCTAGGGGCCATCCAAGATGGCTGCTTTGCTTAGCATTGTGAAGGCAACGGTGCGAACGGACGGACCACAGAAACACAGACCCGTCGCTGGTCTTGTGCTTCTTTTCTTGTGGTCTGTTTCTTCGCGCCGTCCCATTCGCAAGACATCCCTACGACACGTCCAAGTCGCTCTTCTGCCTGAAGCGGCGTTTTACTCACGGCTGCGGAATAAGTTCGTGACTTTTTGTGCTTCACTGCGACATTATCAGCAATTTTGATTTAAATACTTGGTCTGTCGAGCATATATTTAAATATACATGCGGCCAATTGAAGGTGTTTGTCAGTTCTTTAACGGCAGCTAAGCTGTTTTTTGAGAATTCCACAATATTCAAGGATACAAATCTAAGTAGCCTGTAAGTAAAGCATGCCAAGCGTTTTTGCGCTAGCATTTAAAATGGCGATGTAATCGCCGAACAAAGCCCATGCTTCTCCTCACAGCGCCGGAGAAGTGCGGAGAAGCGCTGTGATGACGTCACGGACGGTGATATTTCAAATTTCCGCTGCCTTCACTCACACTAAGGTGAATCCACACCATACCGTGAGTCGTCGGATGCCACCAAGAAACGATCCATGAGCTATGCCTTCGGTGGCTTTGGATACTGAACGCAAGTGTTTCTGCGTAGGAAATGTACAACCACCGTAGACGTCATGATGCGCCCCCAACCGGGCGCAGCGCGTTGCGAAGCCTGAAAACAGCACCCGGTTTTAATCGGCAATTACGCCACCATTTCAAATGGTAACCCCCCAAAACTTTGCATGCTTCAGCTGCAAGTTTCACGCATTCGACCCCTTTAAGGTTGTCAGATTCTAAAACCGCTTCAGTTGCCCTTTAAGGAATACATGCGTAGCGCAGAGAATGGAGATAAAGAATTCAAGAAAACAGACCTATGGGCGCAAAATATGTTGCCTTCATTGTGAGGAGCATATATACGGACACTTGAAAAATGTACCCTAATTAACGGTGACAAACCGTGCAGTGCGATAGTCTTTATTTCTTCTCTGTTATCACCTAATGCCGTTTTCATGTTCACGTATCCTTATAATGTCCCAAACTGGGACCTTCCGGGATAAAATGAAAAATAAAGAGGACACACGCGCTTCGGAATTGGCGTCCAAAGGTCACGACGTGGAAAACGGTAACCGACGCTGGGTCGTACTACAACCTGCAGGCAAGCGCCCACTCGCAGATAGCGTTTGACCAGCGCTCTCCCCCTTCCCTTCCCTATGGACCCCCGAGTTATGGCCCAGGAAGGCGCGTGGAGCGGGGAACGTGGGGGGCGAGCTCGCGACGACTGCGGTGGCGGCCGGGGTGACGCAACGCAGCCCGGAGGAGAAACTGCGATGGCGGCGGACGCTCCTCCGGCACGTGCGTCGCGGCCGACATTTGCGGAGCGCTTCCCGGATCGCACGATACACTTAAGACACCGGTATTTCCTGTTTACAGCGGCTTTCCCGGAGTCGCTCGCGGTGCGAAGCTGCTGTCCGCGGAGACGAGTGCCGCCACGGAATGCTCGTTCCGCGGAGGCAGCCGGACGCGCGGATTGTTGCGCTCACCGCGCCTCAGGCACGCGCCCTTATCAGCTCAGTGGACACATCAGCGCGTGCTCGGGACGGACTTGATGGCCCGCCCGGCCAAGATGCTTCACGAACAGCGGCCCAAATAACGCCAGCATCCCGTGGCACAGGAGCGCGTGACAGATAAGCATATCTGTCGTGATTGCGTAAGACGCATGGGAGATGGGGCGCTCGATTTTCTCAAGATGGAAAACTGAAGCCAGGCTTTGAGAGCTTCGACTGCGCACCGAGCGACGCTTCGTTTAGCATACTTGCCCGAGGGGCAGCTGAAAACATACACCAGTCGATGACACACTACAGCGAACCAGGGCCCGCGCTGGAGGCAACGTAGATGTAAACTGACCGTGAAGCTTCCACAGCAGCCATGCATCGAGAAACGGGAGGCTCATGGGTAGGAGGCCTACATGGCGGCGCGGATCCCCATCCCCTAAATCAGATGAAGGAGAGGGAAGCGGGGCCAGTTAATTTTGCCGGAAGTGCTCTTAAGCCCCTATCATGCAATGCCCCCTTGCGGACCTTTGAGGTAAAAATAAATAAAATAAAATAAAATACGTTACGCAATACGAACGTTCTCGCTACGAATTACTTTTTTTTTTGGCTGAGTTGGCAATGTTCGCACCCAAAGGTCATCTTTTCTCGCAAACTGCTGCCTTTCAGCGCATGCCAGCATTTTGATGTATTAATTAACTTTCAGATGAACGCGCCTTGGTTTCCTTGCCTATTTTAATACATCAGGCATAAGCTGTGAGGCAATATTCAGTCTCCAGTGCCAACAACAAATGCGAAAAGAGTTGACAGGTGCATAATAATTAAGCAAACAGCTACGTACATTCAAGCACCGGTGCATCTTCAACAGCAGTTATATAACGGCGTGCATTCGTCACGAAATGCCTGAGAAAAAAAAAAAAAAACCTTGTTCGGTTTACTGCCGCTAGAGGCATCCACGGCGTGGTTCTTTCTCCCGCCATCCGTGGTCGCCTGCAAGGAGCCACAACGACAGACAAATAACGGCTGGTTCGTGCAGAAATTGAACCAATATCAGGATGACACACGTTCGCCACCATTCAAGGAGCGGTGCCGCAAGATAACAATATCCACGCTGTGATAAACATTCATGCGCATTCCTGCGCATAGAATCAGAGAGTGCAAGTGGAAAATGAAGAATTACTGAAAAGCTATCAGCAGTGCGGACATCATGCGCGTACCCGCGCCATGACATGCACGCACGCACTACGGTCTTTGCACGAAAGGATTACAAAGCTTTCTAAGTACCTGGCCGTATGACATTTGTTTGGCAACACTGTAAATTTCACTTTTGTCTCCGTTTTTTATCAGACAAAAGCGAAAAAACTCAGGCTGCTCCTGGATGGAAGTGCAAGTCCGCTTTGATATTCAGATGTTTCGAAAAACGCAACCATACCCAACAATTCTGGACAAAAGCATTTTTGAACAGGAAATAGTTTATGAACGCAATTTTCTTTTATATATCGAAATATTTCACTGTAATAATCAATATATCCGCAGATCTTTCGTCGGCAGGCTTGCATTTTTTGGCTATTAACGTTTTCGCTATCGTCAGAAGTGTTCCCCATTGGTTTTCTATGACAGTCTTCGCTGCTCGATGCGAGAGCGATGCAAAAATTAAAAAAAAATATTTTGCTACTCGTCGGAAGAATGGGCCATCACCTTTAATATTTCCATAACAGTACCTCACAATTTTTAAATATTCAAAATATTTGTCCAAGAATGTTGGACAAGAAAGAGTTTGCCTGCCATGTTTTGTTGCACCGGCCAAACAATCACGCTTCTCCGCCTGTGGCATTTCATAACATCCGAGGGACAGCATCAAGGACGAGCAAAAAGAAAGCACAAGAGTGAAAAACAAAGGCTGCGGCGGTGGCGTTGTCACGCGAACGTGGGCGCCTTGTGCCCGCAGAGTGCGCTGCCAGAAGCTTCGAGAGCGCTGTCATCGGTTTCACGCAGACGGACTGCAAGTATTACTCCATGTCAACCTTTTTGTTTCGCGTTCCGCATTTTTGCGCACCCTATCGCGCGGTGCAAGCGTTTCGAGAGCTTCAGTGTCTCCAAACCGCCTATAGTGACGTCACGTAAAGTGAAAGCAAGCTTGTCGACGCCAGCGCTCTAGCTGACGGTTTCGATGGTAGCAATTTTAACAACGACGCTAGTTCGGTGTGCATTTTGACGGCGTGGCCAAGCAGCCTAAAACGATACTTTGAAGAGCCATGCAGTTATTTATTATTTTTTTTTGCGGAGTTTCAAGCCAACCTGTCATTTGCGTTCATATGATGGGGGGTGGCGCTTCGGATAAAGACACAGTTTTTAGACACAGGTAGCCCAAAGGCAGCCCTACAACGTATGCTTTAAACTACGCTACCTCGTAGACTACGTTACACCGAATGATGCAGCACACTATTTGGTGAGGAAGGAACAGTAGACTGTCATGCATTGGCACCTGCTGGAATTCGTCGCTTCCGAAGTGAATAAGTACTAATACGGGTATCGGTAGTATATATACGCACGGTGCCAGATAAAGGAAAGCAGCGGGTTAGCCCGTGATGATGGCAGCGCGGGCTTGAAACACTTAGCAGCGTGCTGAACACAGCTTGGATCGAAGCAGGACACATTATTAAAGTATACCCAGCAAATGCACCGATTCAGCGAGCCTGGGCGGTTGTCTCCCATACGACATTTCAGCAAACCTTTTTCCTAAGGACTGCCCATGGCTGGAATGACCTCCCAACCGCAAGGGGGACAATTATCAAACCGTGATTCCTCAAATCTACCATTCAGAAAGCACGTCATCAGTGCGATTGTAAATTCTGAATAATATTGTGCCGTTGATATGTCAACTCGTCATGTAATGTGTCATGCAGGTACCCCCGAGTAAATTTAAACCAACCAAACTAGCAACAACAACAACAAAACACACAAATGACCTAGTTTTCTCTACCAGCGTTACACCGATTAAGTCCGACGTGTAAAGCTCCTCATCACCAGGAGCATTCGACATGGTGAAGCTTTGGCTTTAAAGTGTCAACTTTCTGGATGAGACTGTCAGGTGTAAATTTGATTTGAACGTGGCTTCACAGGCAGAGCTGCAGACTCTGTCGAGCTTGGGCCATTTCGCGTGGCATCGCATGCCCTCTATCCCATAATCAACGTGCAGTGACAAAAGCATAAAACTCTTAATTCGAAAGCAAGCCATTCGTTGACGCACCGCTGCTATCTCGGGTACATTCGATCGTCACTCGTTGGTTATAACTAAAGGATATAAAAGCCAAGGAAAGCGCGAATGTAGATGCATCCCGTTTAAAGAAATACTCATCACTGGTTTTTCTTTTCCCACGTAGTGTTTGCGCTTCACGTGTCAGCTGTATTCTATATATTGGCGATTTTCACGACCCATAGGGGGCCCATCAGTTTACCTAATATGGCGGCGTCACGGAGGACTGCTTCGCAGCCTGGGTTCAATCGTGCGTGTTTTAAGATTTTTCGATAAACTCGTGCTCGTTTGTCAATGTTGGTGACCTCGTGTGAGTTTGTTTCTCGTTGTTCGACGGTTTAAAAGGAATAAGCGATAAATAACAAAGAAATCACTGTCTGGCGTGTGGTGCACGCGCGCTTTGGAGAGAATTTAAAATCAATAACATCGACGTTGGAGACTTGTACATCGTACAGACAGCAGGTGATTGACAGAACTAGAAGCGCAATTTTTTTTATTGTATTTACAGCAGTACGCATAATGAAGGCTGGGTGACTGCCGTGCGGCTCAGTTGCGCAGAAAACAAGCTATGAACGTTCCCATTGTCGCATGAGTTTTGGCTGCTAACGCTGCTCCTCGATTCGCGTTTTTTCGTGATTATAAATTGAAATGACCACGTGCTACTTTAGTAGTAGCAGTAAGTGGTTTATTAAAAATAATGATAAAAGGAAGGAAAATATTTTGCTATCCCCGGAATCTGCCATCGCTTCGGGAGCACCTGAGCTGGGGCAGCGGAAATAAAGGATCGCAGGCAGGGTGAAGAAATTAAATGAAAAAGGTTTGGTTTATGGTAGTTCAACGTCCAAAAGCAGCTCAGGCTATGATGGACGCCGTAATGGAGGGCTCCGGAAATTTCGGCCACCTGGGGTTTCTTTAATGTGCACTGACATCGCACAGCACACGGGCCTCTAGAATTTCGCCTCCATCGAAATTCAACCGCCGTGGTCGGGATCGAACCCGCGTCTTTCGGGCCAGCAAGCGAGCGCCATAACCACTGAGCCACGGCGGCGGCCCGAAATGGAGGAGGTGGGGGGACAGAAAAGATAGGGGGAGAGGTAATATACACAAATAATATATTTATACAATAATAAACGCATACAGATTGCATGCGTGTTATGTTCATAAGAAGAAAGAAAAAGCGCACGCTCACAACACTATATATGTAGACTACAGCTGGAGTGGGGCGTCCAACTTTAGACACGAATATTTATTTTTTAATCGAGTGCACAAGTGGTAAGCGAGAGCAATATGTGAGGTGGCCTTCCACGAGCATTATATTCTTGGAGCAAACGCGCCTTGCGTTCTCTGTTCGTTAGCAGTGGCTGGAAGGCACGTAATGAATGCAAGGCCACTCTGATACACTTTTTCCGTCCGATCCTATTCGGGCTCTTACCATCCGCCCGTCTGAGTGCATGTTTCCAGCTTCAGCGAAGACACGGGACAATAACGAACTGCAAAAAGAATTACGCATGCCGGCGCACGGCTTGCCATATTACAGGGATATTCATGCAAAAAACTCCTCGCGCTTCCGTTAGTCGCATGTGCCCAGCGATGGTTGCTATCAAACAAACAGCCTCGCGTATTTACATATGTCAACGAAAATCATCTGTTCAGAAATTGAGGCTCAATACCTTATAAGAACTGCGCTGTCATGGTCCTGCAAAGGCTCCACTATATATATAGCGTGCAAGATTCCGAAAGAACATGCACTCTTCTTTTTTTTTTTTCGTGTAAGGGTCCTTCACCGGGGCCAATTTGTGGGCGTCGCCGTATGCTGAACGGAAAAACATTCTATTTCGCCTATTGGACAGCAGCACAGCCTATTTGCAAACCTGTGAGGCGGGAAGGGTGACAGAGCTATCGCCTTCAATTCTTCGTCCAGGAGGGGGAGTAAAGCAATCTTTCTTCCTCTCATTCTGACCACGCGCTTCGGCGCCGTCCTGCCCTGTGGAGCTCGTGCGTTGCGTCGGCTCGTGAAACCCGCATCCCTGTCGTAAAATCCCAGTCTTAAAATAACACGTATTTTGCTGACACAAACATACAGCGGAGGATGGCAAAACGGGGAAGCCGGCCGAAGTCCGGCTGGCGGAAGGGCGCATGCACTTGCTTGCGGCATGAGAACTTCGCGCGAGCAAAGTATACTTGCTGCGCGGTTACGCGTTCATCTTTTCTTTTTTTTTAGCGTAAACAGCGTTTACACAAAGGCAACACGGCAAATTTCACGTCGAGTCAAAAGTTGTGCACAGGAATAAGAGGATCAAATGGGAGGGGGGGGGGGGGGGGGTAGACGTGCTGACGCGCACGCACGATCCATAACTGGCAGCCGTTATCGCAACAGCGATGGGCATGCCGTCGTAAAATGCAACCAGGGGGGGTGAGAGGTTGTGCACTCACCTGCTCGGAAAGCACATCATAAAGCGGGATGTCAGGCAAACATGTTTCTGAGCAAAAAAAAAAGGTATGTACCTTCAGGCGGAGCCATGACCAAGCGCCCCATGTAGCCCCAATGCAACGTCACGTCCTTATATAATTCTGTATGTTGCAACAACGTTATGCGCTATAGATTGGAACGCTATGCAAATTGTAAAAAATAGACGTTTATATTATATCCTAAACACTAGTTCCACGAATGAAGTTCGAATCATAACTGAAAATTAGCAACACAAGGATATTTCAGGCGCTGTATTACAAAAATTGTTACACTCGTCATATATCAATGTTGTTCTTTCGTGAACAGAATATTGCAGTTGAACCACTTGGATTGTGCCTGCCATAGATTGCACACATATAGCGCCAAAATTTCATTGCCAAATTACTAATTACCTATTCACCACTAACACTTACTAGGATACACTTCTGGCTATAGGTACGCAAGCGTGAACCCTTTGAAGCTGCATGTATTAGCTGTGCTCTGCTATAGCGCTCTATTGTCGCTTTCGTTGCCCGTTGCAGTGTTGACTGAAACTGCGTATTCTCACAAATGGCGGGTCAGTTCCTGCCGGAGGACTGACATTTTAGCGAAGGTTGCACATAGGTAGGTTAACTATTGCGTGATCGTTGAAATAACGTTAGAAAAAAAAATACTTTAAAGCTTCAGAAGCGTGCGAAAAAAAGGACATCGAACGTAATGAATTAACGTTTGACTGAAACAAATAAAATCATAATTATAACGTCTCGGTGCTACCTGGGGCGATCGGATTCGTTCCATTTTCTCGTAACTTAATTACCACGCGCATAGTACAGCGTGCAGCCTGGCAGCTGATAAAGTCCAAGCCTACATGCGTTCCGAGTAGGCGGATAGACAAGAGACTATGTAGTTCGGGAATATATCGCCGCGTGGCTCTGCCGGCTATTGCGTTCTGCTGATCGAGCGCAAGTTCGAAGGTTATATTGCTAACCGCGTGTTCTGATCTGTAATTGAGATTTCGCTACACGTCAAAGAACCCAAGCGGACGCAAATGATCCGGAGAGACAACAGCGCCAAAATTTGTCATGAATTTTTGGCGCTAAGTATGCAAATCTATGGCAGCCAAAATGCAATAGCTGGAAAATCCTGTCAATTGAAGGTGATCTGATCGAGTCGTAGAAAAAGCCTCGGGCCACAGGGTTTGACATACACATGTATTGTTAGTTTACATTGAATATTTAAACATTATGTACGTTAATATTTAGAACAGAAATATTATTAAACTAACTTTTAAGGCGTAAGAAACGTCATGTTTAATTTGTAAGGCTGGCATAATGTTTAAGTCTAACATGCAACGTTGCTGCAGACTAAAACAAGTCTTCTTGTCGAAACGTTGGAACATTTTGTATACATCGTTCTAACGCTTCGTGCTACCCGTGCCGATGACTGACTAGGTCAGGGGCGCGAGCAAGTCGCAAACGTGTTGGCCGTTTCGAGGAATCGGCTCCAGGCTTCCGAAGCCAGCTGGCACATTTTAATCAGACACATGTAATAAATAAGACGCGCTACAAAAAATAATAATAAAAAGGAAAGGAGAATGCGACCTAACTGCACCCAGCTGTTTTCATCGACTATCACACAAATGGGATAACTGGCCGACAATCGCCGACGGCTCGGGCACCCCTCCGCCATTATGGTATAAGACGGCGGCCTGGCCAAAGTTGCTTACTCTGTTCTAGGTACCCAACTGAGGCGAACAACTGATTTCTTTGGGGTATAACAGCTTTAAGACCATTACAGATATACAAAAAGAAATTACATGAGTCTTAAGCGCTCTAAGGATTAGTCGCTTGAAGCGACGGTTCAAACAATTCCTAGAGGATAAAAGTGTACACCGATCAGAAGAAGGCGACGTCAATAGGTAAGGGTTAATAGAATTCGCAATGTGTTTTCACTGCAAGCTGCAGCTTCACATGAGTATTTAGTCATATGCGGCGTATTCCATGTAAAGTGGCCAGGGAAGTTTTCTGGCTGTTAACTTGTTTTAAAATAAAAAAAATCCACTAACCCATCCTGCTGCAGGTAACAGTTGAGTGCTATTCTCGACAACTAGCACCAATTCTTTATCATGCTTTTAACCCTTGTTAACGTTACGTAAAACACCGTGAATTCAGGCGGCTGCATTCGATACGTGTAACTTGACACCACGCTTAAAGGCATACAGACACAAAGTTTTTAGCCGGCGCGGTGGCTGAGTGGTTATGGCGCTCGCCTGCAGGCCCTAAAGACGCGGGTTCGATCCCGGCCGCGGCGGTCGAATTTCGATGGAGGCGAAATTCGAGAGGCCCGTGTACTGTGCGATGTCAGTGCACGTTAAAGAACCCCAGGTGGCCGAACTTTCCGGAGCCCTTCACTACGGCTTCCCTCATAGTCCGAGTCCCTTTGGGATGTTAAATCCCCATAAACCATAAAACCATAAATAAATTTGTTGGGTGTCCGTTTTATCTGCCTTAAAAGAGAGGCCTGTGGGCTTAGTAACCATGAAAATGAGCTCTAAACACCAGTGCGCAGCGTTAGTAATTACTAGAAACGATTTCGTACCGGTTGTTTCGGTCTTCGTCGGCGCCAACTTTGAAGTGCACCTTGACGTCACGATCGACCGGCCAACCTGGTCTACCGTGCACGAGTCTGACGACGTCATGGCTGTACCAGCACTGGTTGTTCCTGAGAGTTCAACCACTGAGTTCGGTGACGTCACAGTAATTGTGGCAAGTGCTATTCTGTAACGATCCATTTCATCTGGTCATGACGTCAATGTGACGAAACAAACAGCAGGCAGGAAAGCGAACGGCTAATCACAGACACAGCCAGTCTGGTCGCAATCCAGCCCCCTGCCGGTCCTGACAGAGGAGCGTGAAATACCGCGCGTAGAGAAGTGCAAATGTCTGGGGGTGTGGACTGACGAAGAAAGGGAATATTTAAAGACCCATGAAGAACATCTCAAGGCGAAAAGAAAGAGGAACGCGGCCATAGTGAAGCATAGAGCACTGCAGGGATACAATAGATATGAAGTAATACGAGAACTGTAGACGGGGTGTCTACAGTCCTCGCAGACATTCCAGGGGACTGACTTTTGCGAACGCGGTACTGTGCTTAAAATCAGACGTAGTCCAAAGGCTAGAGATTAACCAAAGAACGGTGGGAAAATTAGCTTTAGGGGCCCAGGGAAAGACAAGCAAAACTGTACAGTGATCGAGATATGGGTTGGTCGTCCTTTAAAGGGGCTCTAATAAAGTTACAGTATGGCTGGGACGTTAAAGCACGCCTCTTCACGAATACTGTCCAGCAAAAAAAAAAAAAGAAAAAATAATTCTAATGCCCTTTGTAGAAGCTCAGTTATCTGCAGTCAGAATTTGAATTTCAGCGTCTTCGCGCTTTTCCCTCTCCTCTCGTCACTTTTTGCACGCTGGAAGGTCGGCGCTCCTCCACCGGCCCCACCTCCGGGGGAGAACTTTCTGGCCCGCCGGAGCTACGCGGCTGATTGGCCGCGGCCTTGGTAGCTGCCTGACGTCTGAAAAAATCTAACCAGCAGCCACCTCTCAACATGTATACGCAAATGCGAGCGACGGAGGAGGGTGCGAGCATGAAAAAGTCGCCGGGAAGGGATCGTCCACTTTCGCGCGTGATTGTGGGTTCTCTGCTGCGTGTAGTAGTGTATTACTTGGCTCAGATTTTCATGACAGCACAATGCAGTGATTAAGCGAGTTGATGTGCTTTCATCGGAAGGTGTTTCAGAGCCCCTTTAAGGCGAGGGAAGTGCAGAGCAAACTATCGTTTGAGGAACGACTACGAAAAATAAAGAGGTGGGCAGCCAAAGCATTCAAATATTTGTACAGTAGAAACGCGGACACGCGATGGAAGAAAAAAAAAAACTACAGAGAATGTTTACTACATTCGAATCAGTGCGAAAGCGCGGATTTGTGCATACGTAGAAGACGACGGTGAGCGGGCAATGCCGCGGGACGGAGCGCTCGCGCTAGGCCAGCTGCGAACAGACAACGGACGATTTTGCTCAGGGTTGGTACCTATCGGATTAGCGCTTATGCGCAATGAAAGGAGCAGAATGCTTAAGAGAGGCTACACAGGCAACAACGGGGCAATAACAAACATCAAAAAGAAGGTCCGCGAAATCGAGACTGCAAAGTGGAGGCAAAAAATGCGAACGAAATAATCATTGCGGGAATGCAGAGCGGGTAAGAATAAAATCCGGAAGGAAACGCTGTATGATAATTCAAGAGGCAGTGCCCTCCTATATGAGACTAAATCAGGTTGCCTTATTAGAACCAGGCAATATAGAAGCATGCGGGAGCAGTGTAGAAACAATTAACATGTTCTAGTAAACTGTAAAGCTGTACAACCGCATGTCAGAAATGACGTATTCAGCCCCTAGTCGCGGACGAAAGAGAGTCGCATAGGGAGATGATTTAATTTACAGGGAGGAACATTGTTTTCACAAAATCAAGACCTAGCGGCCCCCAACTACTTATAAACGAGAAAATATGCCGCTCCAAGGACGTTTCGTGCTCCTTCTTCAGGACTGCGCGATCCTGCCTTTGCGAGACAACCAGTGATTCATCATACTACCGCCTACAACCGTCGTGCAGACTCATCCAGCATTCCCTCATGACAAAAAAAAAAAAAAAAGCACCGCGCAAGAATGCTTTGACGTGGTTGCGCTGTTCGTGCAGCCCCAATGATCAAGACGGTCATAGAATCACATCTTGCCGATACCCGAGCTCGTTTTTATTGTAAAATATCCCAGGAAACATTTGCAGCAGCGCGGCGAGCATAGCCGTCAATAAGAGGAGTCTCGAAATCAAAACAGCGCAAAACAGACGACGGCGAGAAAGTCGCAAACACGAGCGTTGAATCTTTCGCTTTCGGGGACGACTGGCAAGTCGGTTTTGGGGTGACGGAAAGGTGTCTGCCTGTATACAGCCGCCGATGCAGGACAGCTTCCGCTCTCAATTGTGTGCGCTAACGTAGAGAGCGCATGAGGCGGTCCTGACGGCACCCGCGGAAGTACTCCGAGTAGGAGAAATTCCCGACTAACACGAGCTCCAGCGAATACCTATTACTCGCGCGACAGGGTCTCCGAAACTGCTGAAGCTGGATGGTTTTGTAGATGCAAAATCCGCCACCTTTTCACCTCATGTACCACGTGAGATGGATTCCAGCGTATACATAGTCGATTTACATTAGTTCATCTTCAGATTTTGCTGCTCTTGCCGTAAATTCCTCTTTGCCGCGGACAGTAAATTAAAGTGGGTAAAGTGAAAACAACCCACATTAAACAAATTTTGCATTTTTATATACTAATGTCACACCGAAAAGTAAGCAGCATAACAAGGTTGATTAAAACCTATCTACGTTCAGAATTTTTTTTTTTTTTGGTCCTCAACCCGTTTGAACCCATTTGAATCCGTTCGAAGCTTTTCCGACTGGTTCGAACCAGTACAGAAAGTCGCTCCGGAGCCGAACTGGGGAACTGAACCCGAAAGGCACGAACTTGAACCTGAACCAAGCCCAAAAAAATTCCGGTTCGTTACCCTGAATTATTACTCTGTCCATTGTCCGGACAGCGAGTTTCCAAAATAAAAGGGGTTGTATTAACGGGGCACGACTCTACATCATTCACACGCCTGTCTCAGTTAGAAAAGGCAGGAAAACAAGTCCGCAAAATTTTCTGTTGAAAAAAAAAGATAGCGACAAAGAAATCAACACAGCAAACAGTTTGCGACTAGATGAATGTTTGGACTGACACTTCGAAAATTGAATCATAACTGAATTGGCAAGAAAAGCAAACATTATCTGAGCAGGTTGAAACGCGTTTAGCGATAAGTACGGCAATGTTCTGCTAGAAAACTGGTCGAAAGTGAGGGGCAAGCGCTTTTTGATCGCTACCTGCAGAATTTGGAACACGAAGGCTGAGGTGCCAAACGCAGCTTAGTCGCTGTGGTTACACCCATCCCCCCGTATGCAACTGCTACGCCACCCTTAGCGCTTGGCGCTACACCCGATGCGGTACGCACCCCCTAGAGCGGGCAAGGGCGCCGAACCAAACTAGCAAGAGACGCGCTCCAGCGAAACGAACTGTAAACCGCCCGCCCCGCACCTACTGTTTCGTTGATTTCTAGCTGCGGATGATGGAAGAGGCCGCGATAAAAGCTGAAGTAATGCAGGCTGAAAAGCACCCGACCACATTTACTGGAAGCAGCGCAGAGAAGTACTTCATGTCTTCCTTACGAGTGCGACGACTGAAGCCAGACAGCGAAGCAAATCAAAGCCCCTAAGAATTCCTTTAAATTGCGCCAGAGGAATGACCACCGGCACTACCATGCAATGAAAATCGTACAATGCCAAATAAAGAAAACGCAGAGAATAAAAAAAAACGCGAAAAAAAATACCGAGGTCCCACCGAGATTTGAACTCGGATCGCTGGATTCGAAGTCCAGAGTGCTAACCATTACACCACGAAAATAAAAAAAAAACACAAAAAATACCGAGGTCCCACCGAGATTTGAACTCGGATCGCTGGATTCAAAGTCCAGAGTGCTAACCATTACACCATGGGACCACAACGGACGAGACCTTCTAAACAGTGTATATAAAGGTTACCGCGTATGAAAATTCTGCTCTTAAGTAGTCTGTTTTTTCTTTTTCACGTTTCATACCACCCATGCAGCCGGACATTTCCCTTGCTCGTTCAGAAAAAGCAAACACCGTGCAGCACACTACTACATGAATTGGTTGTTTACCGGCTCCACAGATGGCGCCACCTCTCGAGCAAACTGCGCCACACGCATTTTCACAGCCTTTCGGCGACCGTCAATTACATTACTTCTAGGCCACTGTGTCTTTCGCTAGCTTGTATATCAACGCGTCGAAACCTCCTGTCTTGAATATTCCCTTTGAATGATAAAAACCCAAGCTTCAAAACCTATCCCATCAGTGGTACCTCAGCCCATGTTGGGCGATACAACGTGGGGACATAGGTGCACATCGGGCGTGCGGCGCAGGCTTCGTCCGAGTACCGGGATATCAGGACCACTTTTGTTCGAGGGCCACTAAACACGCTGCACGTAGAGAAGTAAGCTGATCACTGCCAGGTTCCTCACATACCAAGTGCGCCGCTGTATCCATCGCGCTGTTGCCGAACCTCCTCCGACACAATGAAACCCAACTCGAGGAAAATTTTGGACATGATGTCCCCGGCGTTCTCCCTAGGTGACTTAGTTGTCCCTATTCGACCGTGCGGATGGGGTTCAAGCAAGGCGATATTTCGTACGCAGGCTCGCATCTTCGCAGTACTGAGAAAGCATTTACAAAACGCAGCGCTCACGCTATCCTCGGAGCATCAGCCAACCAATGGCTCTTCTGCCAAAAAATTATCACCTGCGAGTGCATTCTCAGAAGTTCATTCATGCCTAAAATTCAGTCAAAGCCGCTAAGTGATAGAGCAAACGATTTATGCGAAGGCGAGGAAAAGTGGCCAAACTGCGATAAAAAGAAAGGGGAGTGCCACAGAACTACACAACTACTTTGCGCGCGCAGTCTCCTATGGCGGCTTATTTGTATAAAGACATTTTATGATAGAGCGCAGATCATTTCCCAGGCCATGGTGAATGTAATAAAACTGGTTGGCTGGGGATAATGTAACAACAACAACAAAAGTATGATTTGTCACTACACCCGCCGCGGTGGCAGCGGCTTTTTTCTTTTATTTTTTTTTATTCGAAAATGAAACTGAGCACAATTCAATATGTACAATAATAACTGGACCCATAGCCAGGGGCTAGTTTCGGGTCCAACACAATACAATACAACATATTTGCAGCACGCGGAAACGAACATTTCTATTCCTAAAATAAAAATTAGAACGTTATAAGATTTGCGGAGAAAAAATACAGGAATACAAACAAAACGCCCACAAAAACATAGTTCTCTTCGAAACAAAAAGTAAAAAATTCATACCATATACTTCACATATTCATCAGGAACATTTTGAGGGATTGTACAAAATTTGTTTCTGTTTTAACCTCATTAGGAATGCCATTCCAGATTAAAACTCCATTGAATTCTAATAATCTTTGCCCGTAAGTATTGTGACAGGCGGGCAAATTGAAATGTTTTGCACTAAGCAGCCCTAGTCTCCCTTTTAGGAGTTATAAAGATACTGTGGGGAAGCGGTTCATTGAGCTGTAGTATTTTATGAATTGTCTGGGCTATCTTTAATGTATACATGGAATGGAAAGGTAGAATGCCGGTGGACTTGAAAAGTGGTTCAGTAGAGTCAGTATATTTTGAATAAGTAATTATTCTTATCGCTCTCTTCTGCAATCGGATTACAGGTTCGAGATATGTGGGGTATGTGTTACCCCATGACTCCATGCAGTAGATTAGCTGGCTTTGTATAAAAGCAAAGTAGAGTATTCGGAGTATAGAGAAATTAAAGCATTCTCACGCTTGTAATAAAATATGGCAACCATATGCCAGCTTTGAGCAAACTTGCTTTACTTGATTCTTCCAGTGCATATCAGAATCAAGATATACGCCAAGATATTTAAAACTGCTTACTTCTTGTATTGGCTGGTTATTCAAATACAAAGCAACATTTTGGTAGTTTAATTTTTTTCCCCTAGAGCGGAACAAAGTATATTTGGTTTTCTGAATGTTAACGGAGAGGTGGTTGTTAGTAAACCAGTTAAGAACCATTTCCATCTCTTCGTTTATCTTTTTGTTGAGTTCATCGATTGTGTCTCCTACAAATATTAAAGCTGTGTCATCAGCGTACATCACTGATCCTAAGGTCGCGGGTTCGATCCTGGCCGCGGTGGCCGTATTTCGATGGAGGCGAAATACGAAAACGCACGATCGTACGCTGAGCGATGCGAGCCTTTCAGAGGCTCGCAAACTTTACTCCTATCATGCACCCCATCAAAGCTGCTGCAAACGAATGAAAATGGCTCCAGCTCCGCTCAGAGGTAAAATCTTTAAAACTGCTTACTTCTTGTATTGGCTGGTTATTCAAATACAAAGCAACATTTTGGTAGTTTAATTTTTTTCCCCTAGAGCGGAACAAAGTATATTTGGTTTTCTGAATGTTAACGGAGAGGTGGTTGTTAGTAAACCAGTTAAGAACCATTTCCATCTCTTCGTTTATCTTTTTGTTGAGTTCATCGATTGTGTCTCCTACAAATATTAAAGCTGTGTCATCAGCGTACATCACTGATCCTAAGGTCGCGGGTTCGATCCTGGCCGCGGTGGCCGTATTTCGATGGAGGCGAAATACGAAAACGCACGATCGTACGCTGAGCGATGCGAGCCTTTCAGAGGCTCGCAAACTTTACTCCTATCATGCACCCCATCAAAGCTGCTGCAAACGAATGAAAATGGCTCCAGCTCCGCTCAGAGGTAAAATCACCCAGATTAGTGTTGACTGAGTTCAGCAGGCAACAAATGCGAACCTCTAATCTGACGTCACACAAACGGCACTCGCAGCGGACGATTGATAGCACCCAGGAACATCTGAAGTGATCCTCGGCCGCCTCGATTGGCTGTGACCGTGACTCACCACCCATCGATTGCACAAATGCTGATGACTACTGCAGAAAAATGCTGCTATCTATAAAATATAGGTACACTCAGAAACCCAGTACAAATTGTTCGAAATTTCTAGCGTCACAAGAGTGCACAGGTGTCAAAAAAAAAAAAAAAAGAACAGGGGTTAGGGCAAAGTTCAAGGCAGCGCCTGTCCTGCCTTCTGGGTGAAAGGGAACAATATGGTAGGGAACGTATATCGCAGGGAACGTGATTCAAGCAAACGTCCGTAATATCACCCGAACGGGATATCGACCGGATAACGCGTCGGGACACATAGAAAGAATATGCTTGTAAGTACTCAAAGGTATTAGGATATTTGGCTAAGATTCGGATATCCCTGAGATCTGGTGTTGTCACTGGGATGCTCGTGGATCGCGCGAAAAGCAGTGGGCGTGTTCAGTTTGAAATCTTGAGCAACAAAAGACGGGAGCTTCCGGTAACGGAGAGCACTAGCTCTGTCTTTGGAGTTGGTGCACGGGAGCTCGACGTTGTCCAACTTCCGTTGCATGTGATATATTTTCGTCCCCGTGTGGTTGCGGGCGGACCTTTGCGTGAAAAAACTTGCTCGGTAGTCATTTCGCACGTCGGCTGCCGTGGTCCTCCACCGAGAGCCTCATATAACGCAAGTGTGCTAATCGCGTACTGATTTTTCAAATGCTAGCGGAAGGTTTCGGTTTGCTTCTAGCACCTGTTGTTTACAGCCAAGAATTCTAGTCCTCTGCGCCAGCTGTCCAGGCAACACTTTCACTTTCAAATAGAAGCTGTGCAGGTGTTGAGGCCATGCGCATAGCAAGCGTATACGCTTGCTATGCATACGCATAGATAATCTATGCATGACATGGCTGCCACTTAATTGTGAACTGCCTGAAGAACTTGCACGCATGGAGTTGACCTAAACAAGGCAAGAGAAGCGAAGAAAACAGTGGTACAGTACCTCCGATAGCAGCACGAAGAGCTTGCATCATCTGTAGCTAAATCGCTAGTGCTGTCCGTGTAGCCGCGCATCAAGCTCACAGTAATCCAGCAAAGAATGCTTGCGAGTGCTTTTTAGCACAGCCACTTTAAAAAAGTGCGCGAAATGAAACGCCGGAAAGGCCACAAAGATCAAAAGAGGCGCCAGATGACGCGCACGTACAAGCACAAGTAAGCACGAGATATCTGTTTTTTTCTTTTGCGTCCTTTCCTTTGTAGTTTCTCCCGTTCTTTTTAAATTTTTTAGGACAGGACACATTAAGTATGATTATTTGTTTCACAAAGGCAGGCTACCATCACCATCATCATGATAGTGCATTCAAGTGGTCAAATTTAGAATCCAAAATTAACACAAAAACTATCAACGTATTTTATTTTTGTTTTTAACAATTGGTTACATTTAGATCTGGAATTTTAAAGTCCATAGATCAACACACCAACACTCCAACCTTCACATCGTTGCCATCGTCATCACCGCGAGGCACGTTGGTAATCTTTTCATTCGCCTTTGATGTCAATTCTAAATGTGATCCAGAATACTTCACGGCCTTAGATTCATTTTGTAAGGGAGCAACGCGTTTGGCCATGTAATTAGAAATGATATTCGTGCGTTTCTTGAGCTCGAAATTGCCACATTTCTCGTGGCAGTGCAAAATAAGAATGTCGTCTGCTGCTGTCGCTGCAGAGAAATATGCTTACGTTAGCCATAACTCCGAAAGAAAATTGCTACGGTTGTCATTTAAGTATGCTTCGCGGGACGTCAAAGAACGACAGTATACATTAAATCGTTCCCTAACTGAGGAACTTCGTTCAGTACTTAATAGGATAGCTATCAATATTGCTAACGTTGAAGAAGGTAAAAAGAAACGCAAGAGGAAGAAGAATGGCTGCTCAGATGAAGATGCAACGAAATCTGAATCGCAAGAAGAGTTGCCAGTTTCTCTGGAATACAACGGTGTCCCTGTATCTGGAGACGTGGCAAACAGCGACGCTTGGAAGGAGGGCTCCATATTACAGGTAGATTACTGCATGCCCCATTAAGTTTAGCACTATAGTGTGCGCATGCTCCATGGTTAAATACCGTTCTTGCATGAGCCTGACGTGAGGGAAAAAGTTTGGCTAGTAGACATAATTTCTGTGCCCATTAGGAGCCTAGACAACATGAGAATTGTACTGGCACAGTGTAGAAAAATATTTTGAATGGTTGATATATACTAGGGGAAAGATTTGTTGAAAAACTCAAACAAATTTTCGTTGGTTCAAAAGTTTTAAAAATGTAATATATTTTTCTTCAGTTGGCACATGAGAATGCAAGTTCCAAGGGTACTTGATGTCTGTGCGTATTGCCTTGACGAGCGATATAAGCAGCCTTTTTCCAAGCACTTCCTGAACTTCCACATTGCTAGAATGAGATGTACTCAGCAGAAATTGTGCTTTCTGAAGCTGTAGGTGTTTGCAGCGCACACGAAACACGGACGGACAGAAAAGGGAACGAAACACAGCGCTGACTTTCAACTGAGCTTTATTGGAAAAATAAGCGACTTTTATACAAAAATTTTTAACATGTGACTCAGAAGATGTCAAAACGTCCTACTACATGTGCCATCTAAAATCACTGATACTCTAGATAAAAACCCTGAAAAAACACGAATGGAAAACACTGAAAGACACGTGCCGCCTAAACCACCTAAAGGGTGTCATGATCAATAACGGTGAAGGAACAACATTCGAAAAAACTACCAAAAAACTATGATACCAAAATGCAAAAGCAGGGTGAAGCTGTATATGGGCTCCCGTTGTCACAAAAAAATAAAAGATAAAAGAAAATACATTGACAAAAACAGGGCTGAAACGGTATAAAACACATTAACTAAAACAGCATAAGACCCATTATTTAAAGAGTGTTGAAATTTACAGGTGCGCGCCTGCGGCCTGCAAGAATCCAAGTTCTTTATCCAGGAGTACTAAGGACACAGCGCTGACGCACATGTCCCCTTTCTGTTGGATGGCTTTTGCCTCGATAATCTCCCTCGTGGTCTGATCGCTGCTTCTACCTAAAATCGTAGTGTCCTGGAACCGTGGTATGCACTTATTGCATTCGCTGCAGTGTACAGCGAGATTTCCTTCTCGTATGTTTCTCTTGCGCAGATTGTCATAATTATTGTAGTGTTCTCGGAGTCGGTCGTTAAGGCATCGGCCCGATTGTCCTATATAGACTTTCCCACAGCTTAACGGAATCTGATACACCACACCCTTGGTACAAGGTACAAACGGAGACCGGTGTTTTTTGGAGCACTGCACACGTGGTGTACCACACGTCTGAGTAAGCTTACAAAGCTTTGACAGCTTTTCCGGGGCTGAAAACAATACTCTCAACTTCACTTTTTTGCCTATTCGTTTCAAATTGTGGGAGATGCTGTGCAAATAGGGTACTACAACCAGGTTTCGTTTTTGTTGACTCTCAGCCGAAGCTTTCATACTTCCTTTGCTTTTACTCTTCACTTCCCTATAGATTCTTTCAGCCACCGAGATGATGATCTGCTCCGGATAACCACTTTCTTTCAACCTTGCAGTCTGTTGATAAAAACTGCGCTCCATGGTATGTGGACAGGATTTTTGCAAAGCATTTGTCAAACACAGGTTAATAATGGAACGTTTTACTAGTTTAGAATGTGCCGAGTTGAACGGTAGGACACTTTTTTTGCCTCGTGGATCGTATGTCCAGCAGATATGATCTCTCGTACACGTGATACTTAAATCTAGGAACCGGATGGTGTCGTTAGTCGGCAGCTCATGCGTTAACACGAGTGGTTCGAACAATCTCTGAAAGACTAACAATGCTTGCGTTACATCTGCCTGGAAAGAATCATTGCTATCATCAAAAAGAATTAAATAATCATCTACATATCTAAACACTTTTACGGCGTTGAACTCTGCCAGGTGACACATCAACATGTTGTCAAGATGGCCTAAAAAAATGTCACTGAGGATGGGTGCCAAGCAAGAACCTATGCATACACCTTGTTTTTGCAAATATATTTCGTTATTCCAAGTTACGTTAGTGGATCCAAGGTAGAAAGTAAGCATTTCTAAAAACGACTTGACACTCATCCCAACTGCATTCTGGAAAGCTACAGAGCCAAATTTGTCGATGCTATTATCAAGGTATGAAAGTAACTCCTTCTGCGGAAGAGAGTAATACAAGTCCTTAATATCTATAGAACATGCTTGCAAGTTCTTGTGATTCTGGCCTTCCAGAAACCCTATGACATGTACCGAGCTCTTAATCTGGAAAGGATCATCAAGGGATGGTCTTCAGCTTGTCTTGCAGGAATTGGGAAATTGCTTTCTGCCATGAACCTGTTTCTGACACGATTACTCTGAAAGGGCAACCGAGCTTGTGCGTCTTAGCGGAAAACATGAAATGAAGGCTGTTGATTTCGGAGCTGTCAATACTTCGGCCTAAACGGGTCAGGTTCAGCCTCTCACACAATGTTTTGGCTGTTTGTTTCAATTTTGGTAAGCGTACCTTAGAATCTTCACGGAACACTCCTCTGATGGCGTCAAGGGCTTACAGTCCGAACATTTCCCTGGAGCACACAACAAGGCCTCCTTCTTTATCCTCCGGAAGAACACGCAGCTGGTTCTCACATAAGAAGGATGTCACCTGCCGCACAGGTAGATGTTTTCTTGTCGAATCCCGACGAAGAAGCACGTCCACTCCTTCCGAAACGCATCTGCTCCGTTCACTGTCTGGTGCCTTCCTCGCGACCTGATGGACCATGGCAAGCAACTCCGGTGCCGTCTTCCGAGGTTCTACGGCGAACTTGGGGCTGCGTGTTCTTCCGGAGGATAAAGAAGGAGGCCTTGTTGTGTGCTCCAGGGAAATGTTCGGACTGAAAGCCCTTGACGCCATCAGAGGAGTGTTCCGTGAAGATTCTAAGGTACGCTTACCAAAATTGAAACAAACAGCCAAAACATTGTGTGAGAGGTTGAACCTGACCCGTTTAGGCCGAAGTATTGACAGCTCCGAAATCAATAGCCTTCATTTCATGTTTTCCGCTAAGACGCACAAGCTCGGTTGCCCTACCGTGTCCTACCTAAAGTGTCCTACCGTTCAACTCGGCACATTCTAAACTAGTAAAACGTTCCATTATTAACCTGTGTTTGACAAATGCTTTGCAAAAATCCTGTCCACATACCATGGAGCGCAGTTTTTATCAACAGACTGCAAGGTTGAAAGAAAGTGGTTATCCGGAGCAGATCATCATCTCGGTGGCTGAAAGAATCTATAGGGAAGTGAAGAGTAAAAGCAAAGGAAGTATGAAAGCTTCGGCTGAGAGTCAACAAAAACGAAACCTGGTTGTAGTACCCTATTTGCACAGCATCTCCCACAATTTGAAACGAATAGGCAAAAAAGTGAAGTTGAGAGTATTGTTTTCAGCCCCGGAAAAGCTGTCAAAGCTTTGTAAGCTTACTCAGACGTGTGGTACACCACGTGTGCAGTGCTCCAAAAAACACCGGTCTCCGTTTGTACCAAGGGTGTGGTGTATCAGATTCCGTTAAGCTGCGGGAAAGTCTATATAGGACAATCGGGCCGATGCCTTAACGACCGACTCCGAGAACACTACAATAATTATGACAATCTGCGCAAGAGAAACATACGAGAAGGAAATCTCGCTGTACACTGCAGCGAATGCAATAAGTGCATACCACGGTTCCAGGACACTACGATTTTAGGTAGAAGCAGCGATCAGACCACGAGGGAGATTATCGAGGCAAAAGCCATCCAACAGAAAGGGGACATGTGCGTCAGCGCTGTGTCCTTAGTACTCCTGGATAAAGAACTTGGATTCTTGCAGGCCGCAGGCGCGCACCTGTAAATTTCAACACTCTTTAAATAATGGGTCTTATGCTGTTTTAGTTAATGTGTTTTATACCGTTTCAGCCCTGTTTTTGTCAATGTATTTTCTTTTATCTTTTATTTTTTTTGTGACAACGGGAGCCCATATACAGCTTCACCCTGCTTTTGCATTTTGGTATCATAGTTTTTTGGTAGTTTTTTCGAATGTTGTTCCTTCACCGTTATTGATCATGACACCCTTTAGGTGGTTTAGGCGGCACGTGTCTTTCAGTGTTTTCCATTCGTGTTTTTTCAGGGTTTTTATCTAGAGTATCAGTGATTTTAGATGGCACATGTAGTAGGACGTTTTGACATCTTCTGAGTCACATGTTAAAAATTTTTGTATAAAAGTCGCTTATTTTTCTAATAAAGCTCAGTTGAAAGTCAGCGCTGTGTTTCGTTCCCTTTTCTGTCCGTCCGTGTTTCGTGTGCGCTGCAAACACCTACAGCATGAAAAACCAACTAGCCCAAGAAAAGACGTTTCTGAAGCATTGTGGTTAACAGTCATCAAGTGTGAAATGCTTTCATTAGAGCAAGAATTTGGTGTTCTCTTTCTGTTTTTGTAGAACGATACGACAGTGGGTGTTCTTCTGGGTGATAGAAGTTAAAAAAGACCATCGTATATATTGAAAGGCCATTACTCTGCAAGTGCTTGCTACACCATTGCTTGCAACGTGTGTGACCCTTGACACCTTCCTTGCTTCAAATGCTAATCTTATTTGGTCAAAAGCAATTGTGTACCCAAAGAATCTTTCCTGAATCACTTTTAGTTCCTCTCTATTTGCTTGAGGCTATTCATATGCAATTAATTCACAGGGCACAGAAGTTCGCTATCATAGTTTTTTTCATTGTTAGTGCCAGCATACTGTTGTGGGTGGCACCATTGTGATTGCAGCAAATTTTAATGGCTTTTCAAAGCTTGAATAGATCACATTAATTTAATGCACGGCAGATTAAGGGATGAGTGGCAGACTGCATGGAGTATAATGAAGTGAACAGTTTAGCCAATTTTGGCTGAGTGTTAATCATGCTGACATCTAGAAAGTTGTATTATAGTAACTTTATGCTGCCTTCACATTGGACACACGCACCTTACATCTAACTTCTTACTTATAAAACAAGACAAACCTCTGTGCGAAATATGTGCTGAAGAGCTCACAGTAAACCATGTTTTATTCTCATGCAGAAAACTTGAACAACTAAGAAAAAAATATTTCACTCTATTCTACAATGAACGCATTCCATTTAATCCATGCTGCTCTTTGGTGAAAAAGCACTTGTTGATTTTTTGTGTTTTTAGGTTTCTCAAAGAAGTGAATGTTTTAATCAGACTATAGGTTTCAGAAAGTTAAGTTCATTTACCACAGCAAACAGATATCTTAACGGCATGCATGAGTGTTGATTGATAACCTTAGCTGCTTATGTGCCATAAAGCCGAATATAACTAACTAAAAACTTGACTGCTTTTGGAACATCACACTGCAGACCGAGTGGCTTTCTCACATAGAACTCCATAACCATGCTAGAATGTACTACTGAGAACAAGTCTCCAGGACAGGTGAGCGGCAACCAAAGCCATTACATGTGTGGCCAGTGGCCACACGTGTAAGTGAAAGCCTAACTGATGTGCTCGAAAGTGAGGTAGTGAATTGAGGTAACCGTTGGCAGACCTGGTACCTATACCTGCCTAGATCGCTCTTTATGCATCCTGGACACTTTTGTCCCCAATAGTACTTAAACCAGCCGGTGTCGTTTATACCTAATAATTGTCCTTGATAAATCTCCTTTAGAGATTACAAACCGAGATATGATAGGAGTTCAGAAGAATAGATTACCTTTTAAGGATGCCAGATATGCAAATTCTCCTCGGGGGCGCTTTGTTAAGAAAGAAAATAGTACAAAAAACAATTATCTATAGTTACTTATTATTGCCATGTGCTTTTCCATGCTACGAGTAATGACACTTTTGACAGAAGAATTAGCAAGGCCCCATATCTTCCACTTCTTTTCTGTGAGAAAACAACATTTAGAGTATGATAGAAGAGCATATTTTGTGGCTTGGAGTGGCTTTTTTGGAGAGGAATGTGACTTAATTATTTTAGGAAATTTTCTGGAGTAACATAACTGTGGCTGGCACAAAACAAACAACTAGAGGGCATTGGGAGAGAGGCCTTTGTCCTAGTCAGCTCGGCTCAGTTCTTGCTGCTGCTGCTGCTGATTAATAACGAAGTGCAAAACACAAAAAAGCATAAGAATGCTAAAAAAAAGTCTGTAGTGGCTTCATGACACATGGCCAGCCTAGTCACTGCATGTCGTTTTGCAGTTGATATCAGCTGGCTGCTCTAGTGCACCGTATGAAGCCATTTGTTCAGTTCTAAGTTTCTCTGCAACAAAAAGAAAAAGCTAATGGGGAAACATTTAAAACAGGCGCTGTTATTTGACTACACTAAAGAAGTAAAACACTCAAGAGTTGAGTTTATAACCCCGTTAATCTGTACATCTTGTGAGTATGCATTGTGCTATATTTATATATATTTATTGAGCAGTCACGGCTGTCAAAATTTTTAATGTGTTGGCATTAGAACCTTCCTGTTGGAAAAATCTGTCCATCTGTCTGTCCGTCTGAAGCCGCTGTCGGCAGGTGGAAATGTGATGAGAGGCAAACCTCTCTACACTTCCAGAGGAGATGGGGAGGGAAGGGAAACTGGGAAAAGGAAGACGAAAAGAAGGTGGGAGGCGATGGGTGACGGGTGGGCAAGAGTGTATAGGGGGGTACGGTGTGTCACACAGCAATTGCTGGTTTGGGTTGACGGCGATTGACGAGCTGGATACCGAAATTAAATTGTCGCAGTAGGCTCTTAGTTTGGCTAAAATGGTGGGGTAATTTTTCTGTCACTTGCACGATTGCTTTTACAGGATTTCAGTATATCTGCGCATCCCCTTGTGATGAAATTCAACTATTGCTGTAAAGAAAAGTCTAATTCACTCAGCAGATACATTTGAACAGAAAGCTAGATTTAGTGTAGTGGGTACTTATTGGCTTGGTACTTGTACTGTTAAAAATGGCATTATTGTCTATTTAAAGCTGTTAAATGTATGAAATGAGAATGTGCAGCTGGCTTTGATAGTTTGGCAAGCATGGAGCAAACAGCAGTTTGTTTCTAAGGCAGAGGACTTGTTGTGTTGGGTTTCTCTGTCATGTAACAACTGTTTTGGTTTTTCACTTTGCAGATTGGTGAGCACCGCTACTCAATTGCAGTGAATGCACCTGCTGTGAAGAGTGTTCGTCTACCCAAGTACATCATGGCAGGCTTTCCTGTTCATGCACGCATTGAATTAGAACACTGTGACCTTCATGACTGTGAGATGACTTGGTTCATGACCATCAAAAGAGGGCAGACCTTTCCAAATCATGAAGTGTACAAGGCAAACAACATGCTCTTTGTCGACACGCATCAGCGTAGTTCATTCCTGGTCCCGGAGACTGCGGATGTTGGACGCTACGTGCTTCTGAGAGTGATACCTTGTGTGGGCTCAAGGAAAGGCATGCCAGTGGAAGTGGTGTCTACATCGACTGTTGAGGTTGGGCCTGGCTTTTGCCCTTTTGAGGCTAGACAGTACTTCACAACATTCTTCACGCTTCCTGGAAGGTATATTTATTTGGTAGTTGTGGTTAGCAGTTTGCATATCCTTTTGGACTTGCATACTTAGTGTTTGTCGCTGTAGCTTCTTTTAGTTATTGAGTCACAGAAATTCTCGAGACACTGAGAAAGTTGCATGCTTTACTAAGGAAATGTACTTTAATATGTGTGCAATACCGCGAACATTTGTTAGGATGTGGGAATTCTCAAGAAAGTACTGTTTGGGGTTTTATTTGTTCATTTTCAAGTAATGTTTCCCACCATCCTCTCTCCTCCCTTGTTTAAAACTGTGGACCTCCACACTAAAGCAGATACAGAATAGCTCTGTGATACAATCCTGTTTGCCTACTAAATTGATTATAATTACAAATGTGGAATACATTTTGATGTCTGAATGGTTTATGTGTGGGTGATGAACTAGTGCTAGTTGTCAGATTATGTGCATAAGCGGGGTGTCAGTAGATTAACACTTTTTTTAACTATGGCTATGGGTGGTGCAGTATCCGGTGGGTCTGGTGAAGGAGAAAAAGAGTTATAATTTAGTCTGATGATTCAAAACTGTGTCTGGATTGTGAGAGACATCGTTGTAGAGCGTTGAAGGTGCAATTCAATAATGACCTTCAGCAGTCTCAGAACGTGAACATTTTTACATTTTGCCAACATTAAAATGTGGTTGTTGTAGCTGGAAAACAAACTTGCAGACTTGCTGAATAATATCATGAATAATCTATGCGAAATGTATTTGGAAAGTAATGAAACTGCTGCGTCTTCTGGCACTTTTGCCCTACAAGAGGTGTGGTGGGGACATTTGGTCTGGAATTCGGGGCATTTGCTAGGACTGTTTTTAGTTTTGATTGGTGCCCCCTGGGTGTTCAGATGTTTGGCATTGTAGTGTCATTTTAAAATACCTCATCACCAGAAAAACTAAGGATTAAGAAAAATTATGAATGACAATGAGTAACAGTGCATCCGGTTGTTCTTTAGGTGAGCCATATCTGATAACCAGTGTCCACTTGAGATGAACCTTGGGTGTCTGTTGAAGACCCTGAGATGAAGAAATAAACTGTTTTTTCAGTTCGCCCCCAAGCAGATTTCTTTCTTTGAACATAAAAGATGCCTGTTGTCAGTTTCAACCCACAAGAAATAGTTCACAAAGTCCTGCCCCGGAGTAAAACAACAGACGAAAAGTTTTACATGGAAGTTCTTGACCACTCGAAGAAGAGAATTGTGTGTGTGCTGGTGACATCACCATTTTATGGGTCCTTCATCATGACAGTGTGCTGATTTGCTCTTTAGCAAGTAACTGTAAAAAAGAATTTGCCCAGAAACCCAAAGCCAGTAGCTTAAGCGGTGGCTCCATTCAAGGTGGATTTATGGAGTTATGGTGCTCGGTTGCTGATCCGAAAGACGCGGACTAGATCCCGGCCGCAGCAGTCACATTTCGATGGAGGCGAAACACTGGAGGGGCTTGTGTATTGTGCGGTGTCAGTGCATGTTAATGAATCCCAGGTGGTCGAAATTATCTGGAGCCCTCCACTACGGCATCCTAAATAGCCTGAGTCGCATTAAACCCCACAAACCATAAACCACCCCGAGAGGGCTCTGTGAGCTTTTCTTTTTTTTCTATAAGCTCAGCATACATTTGAAAAGGTACCTTTTTTCAATGCTAGCTTGACTTTTTGATGTCCAAGAACCACAACACAGGTTTTAAAGATGTTCACAGTTGAAGATTTCAAGCAACACTCTCAATAATGATGGAAGTGGTGGAAAGGTTGCATGCATTCTTAGGGGTCATATTTAGAGGAACATATACAAACTGATGTAGTGACCCTCTAAATATGACCCTTGTAACCTTTGCAAGGGTTGGAGCTTTATAAGGTTGTGCAGCTTTGAAACTTTTGCAAAGTTTGCAATGTGCAACCTTTCCATGTTTCCAGTTGTTTACAAATAAACTGTTCTTTGGAATAATTTTCACTACTTTGTGGACAAGCCTTGTATATATGCTGCATAACATGGCATATATCTGCATTGAGCTTTTTTGTTCTTACCAGAAAAAGGCAGGCAGAAGGCTGGGGTTCAGGACTTGGTAGAGGGGTCAGCATAAAATTACATCTGTGGAATTATGCAGGGCCATGATATTAGGCACCAGTATTACGAAACAAAGGAAGGGAAGCAAAAAATAAAGACCGTATAAATTAGTTCATGTAGGCTCCTGCATGGCCACAAGCTAATTGCACTCACTTTCCTAACACCCCTCTCCTGTGCCCACAGAGTGCTAGTCCCCTGCATGTCCCGGCCTTGTTTTATTTCTGCTGGATTTGTTTTGAAACACGTGGACTGGATCCCCTCACCACTTATAAAAAAAAACAAATTTAAAAACGTGTATTCTTGCTTTATATACATGACTGGATTCTCAGCACTAATTTGCCTTTGTGCTATTTTCAACAATCCTATTTTCCAGTGCCTAAGCACCGAGTAGCGCACATGAACAAGCCTAAGGTGGTTGTACTCATCTGTAGATGCATCCCAAAAGAAGAAAATTTCAGCTCCTCAAAGTCCAGATCAGATTTACAGCGGGAGGGTGTGCTTAATGCAGTACAAGATGACCTTTGTTATGGTACACTCTGATGCACAGTTAATTTTAGTATGGTGCAAACTTTTTGTGCCTCCTGCATATGGAGCTCTTTATAGCAGTGTTCTTACAGATGATAGCTATGTCTCTTGAAAAGTGCTCAGTGTTTTATTCTGAATGTGGTTGTCGAAACCGTGCACTGTGTGTTGGGTCAAATTGGCGGGCAACTGTGCCAGCAGTTTCCAAGTGGCATAGTAATCCTTTTTTCTGTGTTCTAAATTGCAGCACTATATCTTATCCCCTGCAGCGTGGACGTGATCTGGAGACAATCAAATCTTGCCTATACAAGTTGCAATTTTCACAAATGTGGATACAAAAAATGCGTTGACATCTGAACAATGTTGTGTAGGAAGATATTGAGTCAGGCATGCGAAATGACAGGAATTCATTTTGTTTAATAAATGGCTCGGCATTTTACAACAGCCCTGGTATGGCTCTGCTCAGTGCCAATTTTCGATGGCTTTTTTTTTTGCAAGCATCAATGCTTTAAAGTGTCTAAAATGTGTTTATTTGTTTACATAACAGCTTATTGTGACAGGAATGAATCAAAAGAAGTGTAATTGAGACCTTGAAAATAGTGTCGAGTCAGGATATGGGTACATAAGGACCCAAGAGAATTGGCATAATTAATCAGAGGGGAAATTGGACTTTTTTTGTGTGTGTGCACTACTGACCTACTTCCCCCCACTGGATCTTAATGTGTGCCTGAAGGGGTTATATTGTCAAATTTTATATTGTGACCACTCAAGGCATGCAAAAAATGCAACTTGCTCTGTAGAACGACGGAAATCTAGGCCTTATGTCACATGGTAGCTAGGGTAGGTGTCTTTCACAAGCAGTCAAGGGGTCAGATTAATTCAAGTGCACATGAGCTTGAGGGCAGTTTTGGATAGAAGCTGACATTGTCAAGGACACTTGAGTGGCCCATTACTGAAAGCTGTCTTTGCCATGTGCACGGCATATTAGCATATATCTTCAAACAGGGAAATGTAAAGGTAACACTAAGATAGTGGTGCTTAGTGATGTTATGTGCAATGTATTAGCTGAAAATACTGCCTTATCCATAAAACTGCATTGAACACTCTTTCATTCCTGCCGGTACTTAAATATATGTGTTTTATTCATAAGCTTAATCATGTATCTAAATCTGTGCTACATTTGCTCACTATGCACGCTGTTTATTTCCAGGTTTCGATGCATATCTTACAATCTCCTTGCTGACGTGTATGCTGACACAAGCTATTCAAGGTCCGTTCTGTTTCCATACTGCGCATCCTATGCCCTTGACCTATGCTATAGGAAGCAGTTGCTTACAAAAGAAATTCTAGGTAAGTCAACATTGTTTTGCTTTGAGGTGACTCCTTAAGCAATGCATGTTAAAGCAGGTAAGATTTAGTGTTGAAAAGGTGCACAGCTATAGAGCTAGCATACATTTTTCTATGCAGGTTTCAATGCTTTTCTTCTGTTAATTAAAACTGCAGATAATTAAAGTAGCACATTTAAAAATTTCAGCACGTTGCTGCTTAGTTATGCAAAACATATTGCATGAGACAGAATGTTTTTTCTGCAAGGTTTGGCACTTATTAAAAAGAACCTGGACTTCGATTTCTGGAAGCTTAAATAATTAAAAATGCATTCGACTATTATGACTGACAAAACTATCTTTAACAAATTAATAACTATAAGCATGTATGTACAAGCATATTTTTGAAGGTTTTCTACTTGTAAGGGCAGATATAACCAGGTGCATAAATAAAACATTGGTGACAAATGTTTTCTAGCTGACACCTGCATTGGCCATGCATTCATGCTTTCTGGATATTTGTTTAGTCATTCATAAGTGGGGAAGCTGTTTCCACCCAGCAAAAGCATTGTGTGAGAAAGGTAAAATTGCTGTTTGAATGAATGAAGCTTTAAGTGCATGAAAAACAAAATAGTTACACCAAGGTTTTGAAATTTAGATTGGCAGCAAGTATGACATTTCTGAACTGGAGTTACTGCACACCTACTGTTGTTCAAACTGATTAGAAGACACCGTGTACAGATTTTGCTCAATATATTACTACCATGACTTTGCAGGCTACAAAGGAGACTTGATCTGTTTGCAAGAAGTTGATCGCAAAGTTTTTCGGGAAGACCTGGAGCCTATCCTTGGAGCTAATGGCTTTCTTGGCCGATACACAGAAAAATGTAGCCCCATGGCTGAAGGAGTGGCCTGTTTCTTCAGATCATCCAAGTTCAGGTGTGGTCTAAATGCTGATAACATTATTTATACATCTGTTTTAAATCCTGCAAGGTGTACCACAGGTGCTTCTCCTGTTTTCGCTCTAGTTTAAAAAATGAGAGAAACACAACATTGCTTGCTCATAGTGCTAGCCTTCCAGTGCTTTGACGTTATTTTTTGCAGCCAAGTAATGTGAAGAATGTCAGGAAGTGCACCAAAACCATGTGCATTAGTGTATGTCACTGTAAAGTTACGTTATGTTTACTTTTTCAATCAGTGTTGTTCTGCGGTTACCATTGATAACTGTTTGCACATCCTCTTTCACCATGTGGGGTAACTAATCTAATTTATGTTTGTGCGATGCGTGTGTTTTCATTTCTAAAGGTTATGACTGCACAGGTCCACCTTTGAAACATTCAGTACTGTTTGCGACTGTGCATATGGGTTTAGTGAAAAGTCTTGTGTTGTGCTTGAAGAGAAAGTGGCGAAGAGCAACAGGCGTTCTGGCTAGTGGCTGCCAAGCATGCATGTCATTATCACTGCTGCAGAGTTCCATTGTTACTTTTGTGGGCACAGGTTCATCCAGTGAACAGCCCACTTTCAAGCATATCTGTCTGCTTGCATAGCTGTCATCACCATTGCATGAGAGCATTATAAATCCTTTCCCAACATTTCAGCCAGATGTTCTGTTAAATAAGCGTTTTTCCAACATTTCCCTACATTTTACCCAAAATGATGGAAAAGTTTCATATGTTCATGCTGATAAATTTTAGCATCATGAGAGTGTTATCAAAGTTATAAATGATTTATCGTTTGGCGAATGACCATCAGACACGGAGTTATCGCAAATAACTTTCTCAAGACATCACCACATAAATTTTGTCAGCATTTAAACTCTCGAATGCATAGAAAAAGTAACTTACCTCACAATAGGGATTTCAGAAAAAGCTACTGTGTTCAATGAGTACTTCAAGTCTATCATTACTCTGACGAAGGATAGATAGCTGGATGAATTGGTAACAGTAGTTCATTGTGGGTAGTACAGTGCAAAACAGCACTCATCTATGTCATATTCTACTTCTGCCTTCCGTTTGTTTCGTGCTGTACCACCCACAATGAACTATTATTACTGCTGGCAATGGCATCATCCCTGAAACCCATCCCATGAAGCACTCTACCGCAGATCGAATGAGAGGTAAATATTTCTGAACTGGGAATATTTTCATTACTTTCAACTCCAATTCCTGAAAGTGCAGTGAACCTAATGGCATTCCAGCCATATTTGTCAGGAGATATGCTGGTCGAGTTGCTTTAGAATGCAATGAGCGTAGAGTATAAAATTTACTGCCTGCATGACTACAGCTAGTATCAAGTGATTTTGTGCGGCTCATATGGCTGTAGCATTTTTAAGCCTTGAGAAGTAGGGAACACAGTCCCCCTCAATCCCTGAAGCTTCAGAGCACAAACTGTTGCACAGAGGAGCCAGTAAATGGTCCATCACGCTGTGCGGTCATGTATACTATGGGCTCCTTACTTTTGATGAACAGCACATGCTTGCGATAAAAATTAAGTCCAGTAGGATCCCACTGATATGTCTTCCGTGTGACTGTGAAAACAACGTAAGAGCCAGCAAATTTCTGTGGTCCTAGCTTTGTGCCGGGACCATGCAAATGTGATGTAGCAGCCAGGGAATACCCAGAAACTTGGAACACACCAACAGGGTTTTGATTGTATTACTCACTAAAATGGACAGGTCTTGTATACTCAGAAAAAATTATGAAATGTTGTCAGTGCTAGATGTTACTGCGAATAAGCCTTATGGTGTCTTTGCTCGCCTTTTTCTTTTGCTTTACAGAGAACTTGAGGTGTACAGTAGTGTGCTGGCAACAGCATTGGTGGAGGAACAAGCTTTGTCAGACATCACGACCAGCATCAGCCAAAACCAAAGTCTCAGGGATAGAATCTTAAATCTTCCAACGGCATTCCAGGTATTCTAAGCAGTTTTGACTGCTTTTTATGTTGTTTTTCAAACATTTTAGAGCACAACATAACGAACAGGTTACATAGTTCTGCCTGCTTTTGAGGTCATTTTAATGCGATAGCGTTAAGGCTCCTGTTCAGCAGAAAATCCAGTGTCATTGTCGGCATTGTGAGCGGAGAAGCAACCTAGGTGGGTCACCTAGGTCACTTGACCTTGTGGTGTCATCACAACCTGCCCATCGGATTATGAGCAAACTGACCACCATGGCAGGTTGCAGTTAAATTGATGACTGGTCGCGAGAGTTTGCCCGAGAAGAGCAACCTAGGTCACACAAGCCCCACCGGTGGCAGCACCTGCCATCCCAGGGCAGTGGAGCTTCGCTTAACCACTGCGCTACTGCACCAGGACTGGTATGAGGGCTCCCGAGAATCCATGAATGTAAAGAGTGACCAATTGTGCATAAATGAGCATTAACCCATTAATACTATCATGTCATACTCTTGAAGGGGAGCTTAAGTGTCCCCTACAAGGCAGTTTTATGCACGACATAACCTGTCTCGTTCCTGTGTAATTTTCTGTTTATCTTGCTCTTGTGCATCAGTACAGAGTGCCTTCATCCCTACAGAATGTACAACAGACTAGCTACCGTTGTAGCTCTGCAAGCATGTCGCTATCACCTCTGCAGGGTAATCATGCTTAAAGTGAACATGCAAGTGCCATGCCAGCATTCTGTTCAGCATCACTTCAAATGCCTGTGAAAACAGCATCAATGAGTAGTGTATGTATGAAGAGTGTTGCTAATGACATTGTCCTCCTCGTCTCTTAACGCATACATCTGGTATTTACCAACGCCTTGTTTCCTCTTCACTGCTTTTAGGGTACCTCCGTTCTTTAGAGCATGCTCGATTCTATCCATATTAAACTTCCTTATAGATAAAATAGTTAAAGTAGCCGAAGAGTTTTACACAAATCTATACAGCAGCGAATGCAATCAGGGCATTAATGAGGGAGCCAGTAGCACACAGAAATGGGACATCCCGCCAGTTATGAAATAGGAAGTAAAGAAAGCCTTAGGAGCAATGAAGAGGAGGAGAGCAGCTGGTGAGGATCAGGTAACAGCAGAGCTGTTGAAGGATAGACGGGAGATTGTGCTAGAAAAACTAGCCACCCTGTACACACAGCCTTATGACCTCGATCGTACAAGAAGCTTGGAAGAATGCTAATATTATCTTAATTCATAAGAAAGGAGACGTCAAGGACTTGAAAAATTACAAACCAATATCAGCTCACTGTCCATTGCCTACAACTTATTTACTAAAGTAATCGCTAATAGAATCAGGACAACCTTAGACTTCAATCAACCAAATGATCAGGCAGGCTTTTGTAAAGGATACTCGACAATAAACCATATTATTATTATTTATTGATACCTCACAGGCCCCGAAGAGCATTGAGTGAGGGGGGCATCAAGGAAAAAGAATATGCAGAAATAATAAACAACAACAACAACAACGGTACAATGGATGCGGTACAAGGCAAAAAAACATGAACACAGATTATTTAAAATGGAGCAAAAATAAGATCTGAACAAAACAATAGAAAATACGAAAAAACTGCGAAACGCGAATATACGAAGAGGTTGTACTCAGGTGCTAACAAAAACAGTGGTACATCAAAGAACAATATAAAAGCAACTGTAGAAAAGCATTTGAAGCAATACTAAAGGGATAAATGCATACATAGGGTCGTTTTAAACTCTATAAGATCAGGACAGGAGATTATGTTGTCAGGAAGATCATTCCACAGCCTGATTGCTTTAGGTAATGCAGACGAATTAAATGATTGAGTTTTGCCATATATACGATTGAAACTGAGATGATTATTCAAGTGCACTGAGGAGTAGAAAGGTGATTCTAGAGGCAGAAACAAGGGGCGGGTGTAAATATATTTATGAAATAAACATAGAAGTGAAAGTGAACGACGAATTTTGAGTATCTGTAAATCATTAAGGGTTTTAATCTGGGAGACACTGGCGACAGGGGCGTAGCCAAGTGGGGGGGGGCTCATGGGGCTTCAGCCCTCCCCCCCCCCCCCCGAAATTTTTTCAAACTGTCACACCGCTGACCAAAACAACCACTGGCGCCGAGTCATTCTGGATTTTGCCACCTACTGCTACAGTGTCTTTTTCAGACTAGAAAAGACATTTTGGCTTGGCGCGAATGTTGCTAACTCGGGTTGGATTTCGTGGCAACTCCCATGCACCTGGAGTCATGTAATGCAAGGGGCTCCATCCTAGTGCAAACTTTCAAGGGCCTATCGATGGCTCATTGTTTGCGACTAAAATTTCGGTGTAATTACTCGCAATACATGACCAGTGACAGCTGCTGCTGCGCAGTACACTGGAACGAAGGACAGCGTCGAGATTTTAACCTGGCCGTTGCATATGTACAAAAATGTAAAGGTTCTTGAATGACAAACATTCATTAAAATATTTGTCCTCTACTTGCTAATTTCATGGCCTTTGTGTTTTTCATATCAGCGGCATGCACTGCATTGCTGGCTCCGGACCGATATAGTTCGACTTCGTGCGATATTTTCTTTACTTAATAAATGCGCAAAAACATGGAAGCATTGGTATCAGTTATGTCTACCACAAGTGAACAATAAGGGGATAGTTGGTATGACATGATTACAAGACATAAAACTGAGCAGGGGACAAGACACAGAAGAGAAGCAAACAGGACGAGCTCGTCCTGTTTCCTTCTCTGCTGTTCCCTGCTCAGTTTAATGTTTTGTAATCATGTCTGCCACGATTTTTAAGACATACGAATGCATTCTTTTATTTTAAAAAATACATATTTCACTTGCCTAGACAGTGCGTAGCGTTATATAATACACTATGGCAGTTATTATTGTTGCGTTTGATCCTTCCACAAATTCTATGAGGAGGCCGCGCTGCAACATGAGCCCCCCCCCCCCCCTAACAAAATTTCTGGCTACACCACTGACTGGCGAGGGGACTATAATTACTAACAATGTACTGGGCAGCTCTGTTTTGAATAGTATCAAGCATTTTAATGAGATATTTTTGATGGGGTGACCATATAGATGACACGAATTCCATCTGGGGCCGTACAAAAGTTAGGCAGGCGAGCTTACGAATGGAGCTAGGAAAGTTTCGCAGGTTACGGCGTATGAAACCAAGTGTCCTCGACGCTTTGTTGCAGACAGCTGAAATGTGACAAGACCATGAAAGATCTGGAGTGAGCTGAATTCCGATATATTTGTAAGACATAACTTGGGATAGAAAGGTGTTGTTAATAGAGTAGTTGAAGTTAGACATATCATGTTTTCTGCTAAATGTCATAGATTTACGTTTAGTAGGGTTTAGGATCATGTGCCAGTTTTTACACCAATCAACAATAATGTTAAGACTATTTTGAAAGGTCAAGTGGTCAGTCTCTGAAGTGATCATGCGGTAAACAACACAGTCATCTGCAAAAAGTCGTAAAGGGGATGAATTGTTATTAAGAAGGTCGTTAGTGTAAATTACGAAAAGCAAAGGTCCAAGTACGCTTCCCTGTGGTATGCCAGAGGTTACATCACATAGTGCTGAGGAAGATCCGTTGACAACAGTGAATTGTTGATGAAATGAGAGAAAGTTACGAAGCCAAGACAATGTGAGAGAATCAAGAGAAAGGGCAGCTAATTTAGTAAACAGCCGGCCGTGTGCAGCTCTGTCAAATGCTTTTGAGAAATCTAAAAAAATGCAATCTGTTTGCTGGTTATTGTCCATCAGTCAGATGATAGAGAAACGCACAGAATATATCCAACCCCTATATATAGCCTTCATTGATTACGAGAAAGCATTTGACTCAATGGAAACCTCAGCAGTCATGCGGGCATTGTGGAATCAGGGTGTAGAAGAGTCTTTTGTGAATATACTGGAAGATATCTATAATGACTGCACACCTACCACAGTCCTCCATAAAGTCAGCAATAAAATTCTAATAAGGAAGGGTGTCAGGCCAGGAAACACGATCTCACCAATGCTATTCACCGCCTGTTTACAGGAGGTGTTCCGAGGCCTGGATTGGGAACAGTTGGGGATAAGAATTAATCGAGAATACCTAAGTAATTTGCAATAAGCTGATGACAATGCCTTGCTAAGTCACTCAGGAGATGAACTGCAAAGCATGATCAATGAGTTAGACAGGCAGATCAGAATAGTGGATCTAAAAATTAACATGCAGAAAACCAAAGTAATATTCAACAGTTGTGCAAGGGAACAGAAGTTCACAATTGGTAGCGAGGTGCTGGAAGTGGTAAGGTAATCTGTCTACTTAGGGCAGGTAGTGACTGCTGATCCAGATCATGAGAGGGAATTAACTAGAAGAATAAGAATGGGGTGGAGCGTATATGGAAGGTTCTCTCAGATAATGAATGGCAGTTTACCAATATCCCTCAAGAGAAAAGTATACAATAGTTGTATCTTACCAGTACTCACCTATGGGGCAGAAACGTGGGGGCTAACGAAAAGGGTTCAGCTTAAGTTAAGGACAGCGCAGTGAGCTATGGAAAGAAAATTAATAGGTGCAAGTTTAAGAGACCAGAAGCAGGCAGAGTGGGTGAGGGAACAAACGCAGGTTAATGACATCCTAGGCAAAATCAAGGGGAAGAAATGGACTTGGGCAGGGTATGTAACATGAAGGCAAGACAACTGCTGGTCCTTAAGGGTAACGGAGTGGATTCCAAGAGAAGGCAAGCGTAGCAGGAGGCAGCAGAAAGTTGGGTGGGTGGATGAGATTAAGAAGTTTGTTGGGATACGGTGGCCACAGCTGGCAAAGGACAGGGTTAACTGGAGAGACATGGGAGAGGTCTTTGTCCCGCAGTAGGCGTAGTCAGGCTGATGATGATGAAGAGTGTTGGGCACCGCCCTTAGCATATAGTTCGCTGTTATGTTTCCAAAGAGCACTGGTAGGAGGGTGTCGAGTATTTCTCCAAGTGCATTTTTCTTTTGACTGGTCAGCCTCATGAAGCACCATGTTGCAGTTGACTACTTTTATAAATGCATTTGCTGCAGAGCTACAGGAGATTTTTGAAGCTAGAATGAAGCATTATTTTGCAAAAACCTTTATGCGCAGCAGAAAATACTTCATATGCTTGTGTGGAAAAATTAAGTTTGGCTGAAGCTTTGTGTGTTTGTAGAGCTGTGGGGTTAAGAGGAGTTCAACACACAGACAGTGTTATTGCAAAAATGTTAGAAGCTTGCCTAAGGGAACCATTATGCTGGCATGTGCCATGTGGTACAGAGAGGACTCTCACTTATTTTTTTTAATGACATGCAAAATAATATCCAACTTACACAGTATCTTGTAATTCACATTTCTCAACATGACACAATATCAAGTGCCGCAGGTATATACCGCTGCAAGATGGCTTATTTAAAATGCTATCCTAGTGGCAGAACCTATAATTTCAACACATATACTGATAAATCAGTAGGCAGTTTTTGGCTGGTGTATGATGTGGATTTGCTGTTGATATTTGAGTATATAGGTATGTGCAGTTTTATTGTTTTAAGGCTTCTAATTTTAAGATTTACAGCTAGTAACTATAAGCATTCACTAAATTTATTATTTTTATACCTTTGTTGTTGGAATCAAACAGAGAAATGTTATTCAGGGCCTTTATATGGTACTGTGATCTATGACAGTTGTGTAGTATGCTTAGTAAAATGGCTCACTGGCACCTGGTTTTAATTGAGCGTAGCTTTCAGGGCCTGTAGCTTCATAATGCTCATAATTTACATTGAAGTCCTTAAAAGAAAAAAATAGAGTGTAACTAATGTTTATTTACGAAAACATTTTGGAATTGGCTACTGTCATGTGTGATTGCACTGCCTATGAAACTGGCTGAATGTTCTGCATGATCACTGTGCACTGGGTTGCTGCCATCATGTATAGTGGCCCTTCAGCTTAACCCTTTCACAAGTTAAGTACACAGTTGTGTGCAAAGAGAACTTGCCACTTTCTCTGAGAGTGGGCTGCACCTAGCAATGATTTCTTTGTTTCAGATGAATTTCACATCCTTCATCTCGAAAATAAGCTGGTTTTTTATGCCATATAGTGAACACAGAAAATAATACTTCACGATACAGTAAGCAAGGTAGCACGTCATCTGCCATTTTTCAGCAGACATATTTTGCACCAGCAGTAACATCACCCTTTTTTTCTTGCAATTTCAAGCATAACATACACCTCTGAAATAGAAATTATTTTCATGATCCTTCAGGTGTTCACTTGATAAGTCGCGGCAATTTGATGTTGCCATTTTCATCAATTACGACACTTAGTATGAAATTTTGCACATCCCCGCAGAAAGTCAGCCGCTAGTATTTTGCACTGGAAAGCTAAGGACTTGTCTTTCTAAGAATCTGAATATACTATTTGGGCGGAAGAATATTTTATTTTGATGGAAACAAAAAATAGCGTGTCAAAGGACTACTTGTTCCTTTGGCATTTCTACATACTTTTCAAATGTGACGGACGTTACGAGTGAAATTAACAACACTTGTTTGCTACTCTACAGTTTTCGAAGAGGTATGTTTTGCTGTCTGCACATTATCTAGAGCTTGTGTAATGCAGTTAACTGAATAATTAAGGTGATAAACAGTTGTACTAAGACAGCTGTATAGTTGACTCTGGCTAGAAAACTAACATCTAGAAAGGTAACTAGAAAGCTAACAAGGCAACTCCCCCCCCCCCCCTCCCTCCCCTCAAAAAAAAAAAAAAAGAAAGAAAGAAAGCCAGCAATCAAACATTCAGCAGTGCCTATTTTAGAATTGGTAAGATCATACCCCATTAGTAAACTGGTGCACAAGACATATAAAAAAAAAGATTTTGTATTTTTAGAGACAGCATTTTGGATGTTCAAGGTCGAAACTTTTGTTTCTCGTGTAGGTTCTGCTCCTGGAGCCTCTAGAAAGACCCAAAAGGCTGCTTCTGGTTGCCAACACACATCTATACTATCACCCGGACTCTGACCATATCAGGCTGCTCCAAGCTTACAGTTGCATACGGCTAGTTGAGTGGTTGCGAGCTGAGTATGCAGAGAGGGTAAGTACCTGGTGCAGCTGGCTTGCTGAACTAGTGCAGTTGTCATGGGAGCAACCAACACTACTTAATCCGCCTACTTCGGATCTCGCAGTATGGTGTGGAACCTGCAGTCGTCTTTGCTGGGGACTTCAACAGCTGTCCAGCATTTGGAGTCTACCAACTTATGACCTGTGGACGTGTGTCACAGCACTGCAGGGACTGGTACAGCAGTAAGTGTAGTTGTTTGATTTTGACAACTCGCGTGGAAGTTGTACTTGCAGTAGTAGGGGAGAACCAGAAGAATTTGACTCGATTTTACTAAAGAATTTTTGTCTTCCTGTAGCTGGTGCATACCAAAAAGGTACAGCCTTTTGAATGTGAGGATATGTAATGCTCACAACATGTAAAAAGTTAAGTGCCCAAATTATAAGAGGAATACTTCCAGAAAAGTATTTTTCACAAACTAATTTTAACCCTGTTCCACCCTCCATGCTGGGGAGAGTGTATTGCCGAAAGGGGAAAATGGGACTCTGGTAAAACAACTCTGAAATATTTTATTAGTTCACATTATAGGCACTATGGTCAATGTTGAATGTGAACCATGACTCCAGTGGTGGTGTTCTTCCACTTTCTGTGGTCGGGGTAACTAGAGCACAGTGTCTCCATTCTGTACAGTACCGACATCATCCTACTATGGAAAGTGGATGTTTCTGCTTTCATTTTTTTTTTCTCATCAACTTCATAGTTTTTTCAAAACTGTCCATGCTGCCAACTGTGTCCACAGAAAAATGAACTGAGGTTTTGCTGCCATGCTTCATTTTTCTTCACAGATCAACTAGTGCGGCCTTCAGAATCAAGCTGTTTGAGGCTTGTATATTTTCTGAGTGTTTTTTTTCCAAGTTCTGGGCAATTTCTTTCCAGTTTCTTCCTGAGAAAAAAAAGAAGATTCAAGTATTTCTTGCTGATGTCAATCATTTGTGCACAATCCTTTTAGCTTGAACCACAGCAATGGCTTGGTGGCTGTGCTATTCAGCTGCCGAGCACAAGGACACAGGATCAAATCCCAGCCACGATGGCTGCATTTCAGTGGAGGCAAAATGCAAAAACATCCATCCGCTGTGCGATGTCAGTGCACATTACAGATCCCCAAGTGGATGAAATTAATCCGGAGTCCTTCACTACAGTACCTCTATGGTCCATGTGCAGCTTTCTCTCAACTAATAACATCCAGCATAAGTGCCGTTAAGAAAAGATACAATGCAAGAGGCATCGCTAATGCACGAGTGGTGCCTCATATTTGTGTTATCTTTGCACCTTTCACCTTAACCCATTTGTTTTAAATACACAGCAACAGAACGCGCCACATACTTGGCTACTTATTTTGGACACTAGTTCTCACGCCACATGACACTACTTGCCCACTGGTATAGAAAATATATTGGCAGGAAAAAAAATTCTTTTCTTGCCGCTTCATTTGAACATGACCACGGTGTCGTGGGAAGACTGAAGCTTTAGAGGCTCAGAAATAAATAGCCTAAATTTTTAGATGGTACTGAAAGCACTGAGTGTGACTTGATCCATAAGGTGAGGATCAGGACTCTGACTCTGAGCCTTGCACGTCAGATGTAGCTTTGCCCTGGCTTGGAAATCAGCTTGCAAGGAAATATATTTGTCAATATGATGTATTAATGTGATAGTGTTTAAGGCCCTGTTCACCAGAAAATCCGGTGCTGGCGTCTTCAGAGAGCAACCTAGGAGGCAGGTGGGCCACCTATGTCACGTGACCTTGCGGTGTCATCACAACCTGCCCACCAGGTAGTGAGCAAACTGCCCACCGTGGCAGGTGGAATTTAATGATTGGTCACTTGGGAAGAGCAGCCTGGGCTGCACAAAGCCCACTCCTGGGAACAGCTGCCATCGCAGGGCAGTGGCGCATAGCTTAACTGCTACACCACTATGCCAGGACGGGTATGAGGACTCCCAGGGATCTACGAATGTAGAGTAGAGAATGACCTTCTGCATATATGAGGATTAACTCATTACGCTCTCGTGTCATACTCTTAAGGCAGAGCTTAAGTGTCCATTCCAATTTTTCGCTGTTTACATCAGATATGTATTCCGCCAAAAAGCGACTGAAGTGGAATGTGCTACACCGAGAGGAAATTTTATCTCCTCGAAAAGATTGCTTACTTGGCTGTGTTGCCCTGATAAAAGAGCACTGAAAACTAGCTGTAGCTCCATCCCAAATGCACCTAGAGGCTTGTCAATGGCACCATTTTGATCACCAAATATGTACAAATCATGGCATAGCAGGAAGCATTACGCAAATGTTTAGTGTACAAAGCCTAGCAAAAAAACAGTGAAAGATGTCGGAAGTGCGAGAAATAGTGTTTTCTGCCAACACATTTGAAGCTACACTTAAAATTTTAGAGACATAAACCACTTCGAGAGAGCCTATTTCAGATGCTAGAATACTGCCTACTTTCGTCAGCCAGTTTTGACCCGAGCATCAAGCAAAGTGAACAATGAATACTTACCTTTGAGTGCCAGAATCGCAAGTTTTTTTTTCTTGAGAAAATTTCCCTCGCTAGTTAGGTCAGCCAAATAAAACAAGGCTGCTGTTATCTTAGTGCCACCTTTTTGGCTATTTTTCAAATTGTTAGGCTACTCATGCACAAATGAGTTCGAATGTCCCACTCCACCGACTGTCCCATATCTCCAGATTTTCCTCTACACATTTTACTTTTGCTGCAAGCTTAGGTACTCAGTTTGAGTACATCTTCAATCGAGTTGTTAACCAGATGGCGATAGTACGGCGCGAGTGTCTACACACTTCCTCCATATATAAAGACAAGGGCGATCTTAAGGCAGTGAAAGACATCTGATCGACTTGGCTGAACCACCGCTTCTGGTTCAGAATATGCGAGCTTAAGTCTTACAAGCTTCTTTCTTTTTTTTTTTTCCAAGCTGTCAATAAGTATATCATTAATGCTGCACTTTCTCTCACATCAGAACAAAAGCATGTGATAAAAAAAATCTAATATAAATTCTGCATTCACTGCAGGAAAATATTTAAAAAAAGTAGCTCAGATTAAGGCTTTAAAACCAGTCTTTCAGTTAAAGGAGCCCTAAAATACTTTTTGACATTGCAATTAAACCTTCGAAATTGTTTGATCATGTACTATATAGCAGCGCTCGTCACATAGCAGAAATGTTGCCCCAAAAGTTGTTTTCCATTTCATGCACCTGTTTGGAATACTTATCCTTTGTTTGACTTCTCTAATGTCATTTTTACTGCTACCACTTGCAGTGTTCTCAGGGCAGCTGTTTTTGGAATTTCTTCAGAGTCATGAACAGCAGGTGCTAATGCAAGCAGATTGGCAGAGAAAGTTCACCCCGGAAATGTGTCAAGTTGTAAGCCTAAGCTGGCAGTGATTAGATTTTGCACGTGAACAAAAAATAATATGCGGTCACAGGATTGGGAGTGTCTTAGTGCAAATGCTTCTAGTGCAGAAGGAATCACGTGAGCAAAGGGAAGCCTTGGAGTGGCCTGAAAGAAAATCTTTGGTAGTTAATAAGTATTAATATATGTTGGTACAAATTGTCTTTAAAAAAAATGACAGCCTATTTAGCTTACTTCGCGAAATGCTAAGTATGTGCGCTAGCACGTGACATCTCATTTCACTATTGGTTCGAGGCCAAGGTTCCATGGTCAGGCTTCAGGCAAAGATTGGCGAAATAGATGATTGGGGACCTTAGTGGTAGCGCATTTTAAAATTTGGGGACTGCTTAAGAGGGCACTGCAATTGCGGTGTGTTCTGGATCCATTGCGCACGGATGGAAGTTGATGACGATGGCATGCAATGCACAGCACGACAAAGTGGCAGTTAAACACATGGGATGATCGGTTGCGGTGGTAGCATAGTGCTCTTGTGCAGTGGCCAGCAAAGCTGATCTGTTTGCACTGCTGTGGGTTCGAAACCCAGTCGTGGTTATATTTATATTTATTTATTTATTTCTGTAGGTCTGGGTGGTTTCAGACAAACAGACAATGGGCTTTTTTGAGATTGGAAGCCTTAGTTCTAGGGCACTAAAAGTCATGCTCTAGGCTATTTCACAAGTAATACCTCTTCGCACCCAACATAGTTTTACATGTTGATGAAAAGCGTTTCAGGGCTCCTTTATGTAACTTTCCTATATTTCATGAGTAGTTATAAAATAAATGTCACATTTATAGTGAAATATGCCGAGGAACCCATTTCTCTTTACTATACATAAAAAGATCTGACCCTGAAACCTGCCAATCAGCACTGGGGCCATTGCATATGTCATTTAGTGGTGTTTGTCTGATGTGGATGTTTATATTGCCAACTGTTATTGTTTCTTCAGGCTTAAAACATTTTTTGGTGAAGTGCAGTAGATGGGGTAGGTCTATTTACAACAATTTTTTAGCTCAAGGCTAACTGCACGTAAGGAACCAAGTTCCAGAGAGATGCAAGACGATGTAGTGCAGGTGCTAACCTGCAAGTGAAAAACTAATTGAACACATGGGAAAATGCAAACATTCAACAAATTGTGCATGTCTGGCAAGAGCACTACTATAAGTTTTGTAGCAATTCTTAAATAAATGTAGCAATTCTTAGATAAAGGCTGTGTGGGCGATTTTAAATTTGCCATCTCAGCTGACATGGTGTACTAAGCAAATGAACTGGATATTAGTTGTGTTTACTACACCCTTGAAACAACGAAAAATGCTTCCCTGTGTGCCTGTGCTATTTTTCTACTGGGGCATGATGAAACCAGGGCTTACAGCTAGTGCACATACTTTTGACAAGCACCCCCGAATTTTTGAGTGATTCACTACTTGTTGTGGGTATAGGATTATGACTATGATAAAGCCCTTTCAGATACATTTTTCTTCAACTGTTTTTGTGCTGTGCACAAGTCTTTCCCATCGTGGTAGCAAGTACCAATACTCATCGTGATTGAAAAGCTTCTTACTGGGGACAGCTAAAATAAGTGCTTATTGGGTGTGTCTGATCGTAATGTTTGCAATTAGAAGGAGCATTAGAATTGTTAGTTATTTAATTGCAGAATTCATTTTTTTTACAAGTTATTAAACAATTTTGCAAGTTATTTAACTGTATTTGCTTTGCAGAAAATAGTTCCCATATGAATCAGAAAAAGACATCTGAAAATATTCACGCATTGTTTTTCCTTTTTTTACAACCTAAAGGTGTTTACACTTGTGAGCAAATGGAATGCAGCCTTATTCACAAAAACAAGGCGTAGTGGTGACGGAACTGCTATTTTACGTTTTGTAGCAGGTCTTAGCACAAGCAAGATGTGGATTTGACACAGAAGCAGGTGCTTTAGCACGGTAGTCAATGTTTATTTGCATGTCATACTACTATATGGTTCAAAGAATAGCTTTGTTGTGAATTGGGCAAGTGGAACCACTCTGAAGTTAACAGTGCAGAACGTAGGCGACTCATGAAAAGCATACACAACAAGCGCTGACTTTCAACAACGTTTAATTGGGAAGGACACAGATTTTTATATCCGCACGGACAGCACACATGTCACACACACGTCATTTTACATATTTTACACTTCAGGATGGAAAACCAACAAGCCCAAGCTGCTGTTCTGGAAACCACTCTGTATGTGCACTCATGAAGGGCATATGTGATGAAACATTCTCAAAATGGCAATATTGCCACAAGACTTTTGCGAAGCCACCTTTAATAGTCGAATGAATGTGACTTTCTTCATCTGCAAATATATTGGGCTTACTGTAGAGACGTCATGAATGTCTGAGCTCATTTCCAAAAGTTAAAGCATGCTGATCTGGGTAGTGTAAGCACGTGGTCTTAAAGCTGTGTATTAAATGCAGCCAGCTGTGATTGCGAGAGTCGAGGATGCTCAGGGTTCTTCTCCCTTCTTACAACATGCAAGATATGCTACTTTGTTCAAAGGCACGTTTGTTGGAATTGATGGTGTCATCATTACATGCATGTTCTATTCAGCAGCCATGTACTCGCTAATAATTGTCATAAAATGACGAGTTTCGTCACCTCAGTGCCTCTGTTATTGCAGTGCATGTTGCTTGACTTAGCTAAGTGCAACGCCTGTCGTCAAAAGTTTGGAGCCCAGGGGTGTTTGCTTGTGGACCACACCTTGTGGCACCTTATCAAATATCTTGGAGGTAAAAGGAACTCTGGTCTTTCCCCCTCCAAAGGTTAGGACTTCCACAGATGCTGCAAGAGCCCCACTAAATGGCTTATACCCCTGTCACACGGGCACTTGTAAGGCCTTAGAAATTAAGGTCCTTTGCCCCAAAGGCGCGTGCCTCGCATCTACACAGCAAAGCGTCGAGACCTTTGCGATAAAGGTCCGTAGCAATAAAGGCGGCCGTCAGCGGCCTTAAAGTTGCTTAAAGGAGCAACCCAGATGGCAGCGCCAGCTAGCGAGCTCAAAGAATAAAAAATTGACGCAATTTTTAGTTTTGAAACCGTAAAAAAATATCTAATTTACCTTATTTAATGGTTAATTTTGCGTTACAGTGCACCTAACCGTAGAGGAGGCTATGACTAAAGACATCCACACTGCTAAGAAAGGACTTGAACGCTTTTCAGCAGCCGCATCGACACACACGTGCTTGCGCATCTCGCTTTGCTGTTTTTTTTTTCTCGTTTGTTCTTTGTTGTGTGCGTGTTTTGAGTTTGCTTGTGTGCACACAGACACAAGCAACAAAGCACGCTTCTCGAACACGACGAGGAGCCGAACGGAAAAGTGCGCCTACCGTGGTCGGACCGAGAACGATGAAAAAAAAAAGAAACTTTGTTTCAAAAAATCCGTTTCTCACCGTCAGAACGCTCGTTTATTATCTTGATAGCTACTTTTTCCAACATAAACGAAAGCACTCTTAGCTGAAGTGCTACCGTCTGCTTTAATTTCATAATGTTACTTGCGCCGCTTCACACACAGCGATGACTTTTGGCATTCACGGAGGCCGCGTTCTAGCTCCTTTGGATTTTCCGTGTAGCAGCGTCGCTGCTCCTTTTCGGTTTTCGTCCTTTAGTGCAATAAGACAACTTTACGGCAAAGGCCGAGAAGAAGTCCCGTGTGACAGGGGTATTAGAAGCAAACCCACCTTGGCTCTAAACTTTTAACAAAGGCTGTACATACCAGCTAGGAGACTGTTGCAGTATGAATGTCTGGAGTGGCAATGCACCTGAAGCATCTCCCAGTAACACGTGCGTGAAAGGCGCAGAAACGGTGGCTGGAAGCTTCCAAAGCCAGAGCTAGGGCAGGTAGCTGCCATCCACATATACCCCAGGCCCTTCGTTTTTAGGTAAAGCCCCATTCCTCCAGATTTCTGCACCCTGAACAACTTTCCCAAAAGTAGATTATTTATGTGACATTTCCTAGACATTCTCAATTTCTACATGATTTTTCAAACACAGAAATAATACCAGAGTTTTACTCCTTAAATACTGAAAAATAAAGTACCCAAAAATGAAGGATTATACATATACTTCGGGCCCTTTGTTTTTGGACAAAACCCAGTTTTACCCAGTTTTTGCACCCCAAACAGATTTTGTAAAATGAGTTAAACCTGATTTCAGGCATGGCACAAAAACTAGCAGATATATTGAGCTTATTCTAAAACGGCACATTCAATTATTTATTGATAACTTAAAATTTCTTGTTATGATTCTTATCCATGGGATGGGTTCCACTTCGGGTAAGTTAAAAAAATGTGTGTTAAAAGCTCGTTGGCTGAACGCAGGTAGATGTGATGATTTATTAGCATCATTTTATCGAGCGCTAATGATGCTGATGGTGAGATGCTCCAATGCTGTTGTGCGTTTAAAATGACAACTGTGATGCTAAAAGTACGATTTCACATGGTACGCAGAAATGCAGAGAAGTCTAGCACAGACCAGAAATTCTGTTCATGGTGATTGCAGCAAAATTGTTCAAGTAAATGAGAAATCTCGTCAGGTGAACAGTGTTTATGCAACTTGCCACTTACACATTGTGCATGGGAATAATAGGCAAAATTTGGGAATTTTATGCTTCATAGCAAAGCACGCGCAGATACAATTATTTTATGCTTCATAGCAAAGCACGCGCAGATACAATTATTTCAGCTGTGGAAAATAACCCGAGAAAAACCTCCCTGAATTCTCGAAAAATTTCCTGAATAACCTGATTTATACCTGGTTTTGACTAGGAAAATAGCACCATACATATATCTCAGCTCATATTTCTTCTTCTTGTGTGTGCATGCGGGTGTTAGTGTTCTTTCTGCATCAGTGGTTTGCTTGCGAGCTGTCTTCACTGTGCCTGTGTATTCTACATGCGGCCCCTCCAGCCATGGCGCTCCCGGCAATATGCCTTTGCATGGCTAAGGTATACGACCATGACATGTTTGTTGTTCACCTTTTAAGGGGGATGCACGTTTCAAACAAAAAACCTAGAAAAAAATTGAATTTTAGAAAACACCAGATTTTGTATCTCTATAAACTTTCGAAATATACCTTGGGTAATTTCCCCCCAAAACAGCCCAGAAGTGACTTTAAAAAGTGTTTTCGTGACTGTAGGTAGCAAAAAAACTGGCTGAAATCTCCGTGAAAATGCGTTTTCTCAAAAGTGTTTTTTGACCCGACTGCCCTACTTGAAGAAAGAGTAGTACCACAGTGGCTTCACGGAGTTTCATGCAGTTTTTTCCACTGTTTTCTTGATAAATTCTTTATGCAGTGACGTTCCTGTATTTTTGAATTAATTTCTCATTTTTAATCTGTCACTAATTTGTCACGACGATAATGAGTGCATTATGCAAGCATGGATATAAAATTCTGTGTAGAAAAATATCAGGCTGCTGAAAATATTTGGAGAATGTCATTGCATCAACCACTCCTTCGGGTAAAACTTGAGAGACTGCAGATTCCTACCGTGTGTACATATTGTTGCCACGCCAGGTTTTCTGCAAGTTTGGTATAGCAATGAAGCACATAAAAAATGTATACTGTAAAAACGACCTGGGATATTTCAGTGAAATGTTGTATTTAAGCATTCAGTGGACGTTACAATTAGCGTGCCAAATTTGATTGCTCTACACAAAAAAAAACAAAAAAAAAACTCGCCTGCAACACCTGCATTCCCCCTTAAAGCTGACGAGCACAATGCTAGGGATTTTTCATGCTTCATGGGCTTGGCACACTACTCCACCAGCATGCAATCTAGACTACTTCCACATTCTAAGGGGGCCAGGCAGTGTCAGTGCAACTTTCAGCCATTAGCACATGCTTAGTTGAGCTACATTCATAATGGTGATCGTTTTTACAACTTTGCCATGGCAGGCAATTGGGTTATAGTGAAATGTGCTTTTCTGCTGTTTTTTTTTTCTCAAATCAGTTACATTTGTAGGCCACATTTCTCGACCACACAGTCTGTAACAAAATTGCACACTGCTGCAGATGAAGAAGAAGCTGTGGTTGGCCTGGAGGCAGTGCAGCACATTCCTCTTGCAAGTGCGTGTGGTACACCTGCATACACCAACTACACCAAGGGCTTCCAGGGCTGCCTAGACTACATCTTCTACGACTACATGCAGCTGGTACGAGAAAGTGTGGTTCCCACGCCGCTTCATCAGCAGGTGACCCAGGAGGAGGGGCTGCCCAGTGTACACTTCCCATCTGACCATGTGGCACAGGTCGCCACGCTCAGGTGGCTATGAGTTGCTTGGCATGAATGTTCAAGAAATCCTCTTGACTTCATACTTGGCCCTGCATAGTGTGGGCATGGCAACGCTCAAGAACAGGAACTCGCATGATCGACAACTGTGCTAGTGAAGGTTAAGATGAAATGTTACCAGATATTGTGATTTGTGGCTAGAAAAATAACATATTATTGCTTCCATATTCAATCACTAAATACAGGTTCTACTTGCATATGCTTTTTGCTCCTGTGCATGCATTACATGTTTACTGATTTAGTACGTGTCATTATGAACCCTGAAAAAGTGCCTACATACATTATTTTCAAAATGCCACGTGATCACAGAGTGAGCAATGAGCCGAGAAAAATAGTCCTATTGTTTCAGTTGCGTTTATGCACATGCTTTGTTGAGACTGTGGCAAAACCTGGATTCTAGTAAACTTTAGAAGCTAAGAACCAATTCTTGTTTTGTCTGGGCTGTTCCAGTAAGAAAATTTAGTTAGAAGCATGCCAGCTAGAAATTGTGAAAAGCAATATACCACTTTTTGAAACTGTGGGCATAATATCCACAGTTGGGAAGCTGACCTTTAGTTGTTATCATGCTTGTATTTGCATAATTCAGCCCCATAGTGAGCAATTGTTGGTGTCAACCTCTTGATTTTGATTGGAAAGCTTAGATGCTCGCATGGATGGATGTGAAGCCACATTAAAGTTTATCAGCTTGAGGATGACTACAAAAGTGTGAAGTTTAGTGCTAATGGTGTCTTGCTAAAGTCGCATGGCTACTGCTTTACTTATCAGTGCAGATAGCTGTGCTTTTGTGTTCCGACTATCATGCATTATAAATGTGAAAGCATTACTAGGCTATATTCGGTACCGGAACTTTCCGCAAAATGTGGAAGCAAGAGTGGTGTGGTGAAGTATATAAAGTCAGTGATTAAACAATATTTAGTTAGAGTCATCAATCATTGACCATAATTAATGGTAATAACAACACTAATAATACCAATTGATGATGTTGACTAATTGGGCTAATTAATCCCATACATCTGATGACATCATGCTTACAACCAATTACAACCAACTTGACAGACGCTGATAAGACGCATGTCGCGGTGGCTGCGATGTAGTCTCGAATAAACACAGTTAGTTTAAACCCGCTACGACACCCTGAGTGCCGGTGTCTGAGAAGTAGAATGATATGCAAGTTTTCAAAGAGTTGTACAACATTCCATATGACATCATATGGACAACAGCTACCAAAGTCTACTAGGAGCCACCAACGTCGCGGCAAACACTAATGCTTTTGCATTTCTCCAGTGCAGTCTCTGCAGTGCTTTCTAAGTTTTTGGTGGAGACGAGGAAGACTGAAAAAGTCCTTCTGGAAAGACTTTGCGAGTGTGTTGGTGGTGACCACTAATTTAAACGAAACATCAAATTTTCAGTTGATTCAAGTGCTCAGAAAACTTTTTGGTCAGTGTAGTTCCCGAGTTTTTTACTGTTCACTAGGGGGAAATCTGGCAGCTCTGCACTTCATCCACCATGGACGCCTGAGGCATGCCAGGAAGACGGCGGTTTCAAATTGACTTCTGGTGGCTTGTTGGCTGTGAAACGCATTAAATTTTTTTGGTTGTTCAGTTTCATTTTACATTGTTCACTGATGTTTTGTGCGCTTTGTGGTGGTGTGGTTAACCAGCTATGTACGTAATTCATTTGAGATCCGAAGGCGCTCGAAGTGAGCTGAGCACAATGTTGGGTGCCTGCTAAGGCTGAAGTTTGTTAGCCCTATTCCTTGGAGCCATTTCTGCAGCCAGCTGACTTTGTCCAGCTGAAGCCTGTGCTACCTACCGGTGCATTGAAAGGTAAAAGAAGGAAACAAAGTTGTTTGCGAATTAATAACTCGGCAGTCTGCTGCTGTGACCACTCTGCACATTTCTCACAGGAGTCTTGGAGACACTTATCTTTTAAAAGCTCAAAGTACTTCAACAAGCGCAACTTATAACCGCCTATTCGTCGAGGATTGCATATCCTTCATTTCAAGGTCTGGCGGTGGCCGTGCATTTCATGTAGGAACGACTTCTACTTCATGAATTAATTCACGCAAATATCCGCATGTTGTACTTGTCAGCATGAACATGGCCATCACTTATGGGTAGGGCAGGTTTCCGCTTCCTAATTCATGTTCTTCTTGGCAAAATCTGTAAGCGCAGCGGCAGGACATGGCAAGAGCGAGCATTTAGTGTGTGCAAACTAGTTTTTCAAAGAAAAGAGAGTGCTCAGGCAAGTTTCTCATGACACGAACCATAGCCTATGCACGGGCATAGGGCGTGAACCCACAATAGCAGACTACACCAATGAAACGTTTGTTCTTCACAATGCAAAAACAGAAGCTTCTATAGCGTAATATTTTAAGTGCTAACAATTCTTTTAAAGAATATTTGCTCTGAAAAGTGCATCTGTAGCACAAAAAAATTGCCAGTGGCTTAGCTCGGTTATGCCAGGATATACATAGCGAGAGGTACGTTTCCTTGGCTGAGCTTGTTGTGGTCATTGTATGTTTAGCAATGAGAGACATTGGGTATACACATCTTTTATTCATTTTGCTTGACAGAGACGAAGACTGCCCGATGATCTGTGAAGTAGCACGCAGCGGTCTCAATTTTGTCGATATAGTATTTCGATTTGGTAGATCCTCTTTAGTATACAAGCTCTGTAGTAGTTCCCCATTGTGCAGTCTGGACGTGAGGGTCCGAAGCTAAGTTAAAGTCAAACTTTTCATACACTGACTAAGAGAGTCCCGTTTCCTGTTAAAATCACCCAAAGTCACACACAACTGTGAAACCGTGCCATAGGCTGGTATACACGTGGCAGTCACATCAATCGTCTGCTTGACAGATGTTCCCAGTGCCACGTAGACTCCTTGGATGATAATGGTGCTTTCCAGAAGCCGAACACAGCAGGCTTCACCACTATTCACTGCGACCGAAGGGAGATGTCTGACAGCGGTGATACCTTGTTTCATGTACACACAGACTCCAGCATTCTTATTTGGTTCAAGCCAACTGTCAGGTGACAATCTCAGGATTGGAACAGTTAATCTTCTCTTGTCTATACCGCCGTTTAGCAGCGGCTGGACTCTCCTTCTCTGCAGGCATGTCAAACGTGATACAGACGCCCACTACATCTCCGCCTTTTATACGCAATCCTGCGCATGCGACGCGGGGTTCGGGGGATAGAGCGGTGTGCGGCAAGGCGGCGAAGAAGAATGCGGCGCAGCTGTGGGGTCTCTCTGGTTATCATGGTATCGGCGCATGCGCACAACTGCTCATCCGCGTGACGTCACGTTCGGCTTTGACGGTGGAGCGGGCGCGCGGCCGCGGCGACGGCGAAGCGCAAGCCACACTTTGCTCCTCTTCGGTTGGCGCATGCGCACAACTGGCCTCTCCCATTTTCCGCGAAATGCTCGACTGGTAGCCCAGTGTAGCTCTCGCTACAAAATATTTTCCACGGTTAGCTATATTTGGCGGCATGAACCTCTCTTGCCATGGGCAAATTCAATGCTCGTTTACGCCTATCTGCTTTTCTGCTAATTTATTGCAATGAACAGTAAGCATATTTTATTACATGACATACTGACTGTAGAACAACACTTCCTTGTAACATATAATTTGCAAAAAATTTGTATTTCTGCAGTCGTAGTTATGCTTTAGGACCAAGCCAAGTATGATACGCTGTCTTCCCGGCATTCCCATGGTGGATGAAGTGCCCTTTAAGAAACTTGCATAGACAGTGGCGCCAGCTTTCCCTCTAGGTAATATTTAGAAACTCATGTTTTAAGATATTGATGTGTGCAAGAACAAACATAGCACACAACCATGACCACCGGAAACATCCTTAAACTGTCAATCAGGACTTGTGCTCACACTGGCAAGTGATCACAAGATGGCTGTCAAGTGGCCACTGTGAAGTGCTCTTTTGTTTTGTTTGCTGCCCTTGGTTTCTGTATGACAAAAGCTGAAATAAGCCTTCGTACACTCACAGTGGGGGCCAAGAGCTAACCACAGTGCATGACACTGATGCGTTCTAGTCCTGTGGCCCCCAGTTGGATTTTGCCACACTGAGAAATTCTTTTTCATGTGCAGCTGAATATTTAAGCATTTTGTTTTTTTGCTTATGCTGTGAATGCACTCCATTCCCCAGTATACTAAAATAACGGGACAGATATATTTTGAGGCATTTCATTAAAGCATGTAAAAGTATTCAAAATGGATTCACAATGGATAGATTATGTACTGCGCTGACTATCCAACAAAAATATGAGCGTTACCTCCTTAAAACTTATGGTGGTAGCTACTTGCAGGACTAGGTTCTCACTGCAGCATAAAACATGATTAAAGGAAAGCCCAAGTGCTTTTCTGAAAAATTGAGTTGAAATTGTAGTTTGATATGTTTCTTGCTCCTTAACATGAATGTCATGCACATGCTGAGCAGAACTGCACCCAAACGACTTGATTATTGAAAAATGTGAGATCGCCACCCTACCCCACACACAATCTCTGGCTGCTGTCTGTGAATGGTCATGACTACCATGACATCAGTGTTCGTGTCTGCGGCAGTGCTCCCGGCACTTGCAGACCACGCACTCCCTGCTGTGTTGCATTTGTGGTTGTCCTGACAGCAAATTCTTTGATTGTGAACTTTTTGTTGACTGGAGATGCTTGGAATTCCTTGTATGCTCAAGCCTCTAGGCTCCTAGATGCCACAGTAAAAGCAAGCGAAAACAGTGGCACGAGACTGGCTGAAATGAAAATGAAAACATTTTCGAACAGTCAGAAGTTGTTGACTGGTGTGTGTGTGCATGCCTCTGTATGGAATTGGAGGCTAGAAATAATTCCGCACAGGAAAGCAGCCATACATGGTCTTGCAACAAGAACAAGAACGCCTGTAAGTAAGAAAATGTTTCGGCTACCAAAGAAATGCAGCAAGGAAGTGATGCTGGTCACATATTGGTTTTCTTTAAAAACATGTTTCTTTTAGGCCTTTATACCATATGACAGAATAGTAACTAATATTAAAGATAATGTCACACAAGTTCGCAGGTGCAATCCTGGATAGAGGGGAAATACAAAAACAGCCACATACTGAGAGTTTTTATACATCTATTAGTGAAAGCTGCCCTTGGTGGTGAAAAGCACAGTTTGCAAGTGAAGCCTGGTTAATATTGCACCCGGAATCAGTCAAACTGACTAGATTGACAACTCCAGTGCATGCATTATGGACCTTTCCCAGATGCGCTCCCTGGGAATTGCCATACTGCTCTCTGCACTGTCATGTAAACCTAGTGTAAGCACAGTGGAAGTGGTAGCACAAGTACTCTGCATCTGTTTGCACCAGTTCAAGAAGCAGATGCTTTGACAGCAACGTGTACCCGATGGAAAGGTCTGTAGACAAGCTCTGATGGTAGTCATTTTCATGGAAGCTATCCGAGGTGAGTGCTGTTGTTCTCTAGGGCTTGAAAGTGCCCCTTCTCACAACAGCTGCCCAATGCACTGCTAGTTTTCTCCCAGGCAGTAGTGAAGCACTACATTGTTGCGGCTGCTAGTGTTAGTACAGTCGAATGCTGCACAGAACACCGGCATGACCAGCCCGCTATTTCAGTCATGCTTGCTCCATTTGCACTCTTGTACACACCTTAGTAAGGTTTGTGCGGAAACAGGAAAAATCGAGCCAGTTGCACCTTATCCTGAGCTGGGTGGCAGATATATGGAAGCAGGCAGGTCTAGCGGTGACATAGAAGTGAGGAACTTCAACAGTGACAGCAGCCAGCAAATGTTTGCTCTTTACTTGCTGCTTCTGTTGGGTGCAAAGCGCAGTGGAGGGCAGAGCATCAGCACAATTTTAATCGGCAGTGTCGGCACTTCTAGAAATGGAATGGACAAAAGAATTCGACTTTTATGGATTATAGGGTCCATACATCCGAACTCCCTAGGCTTTTAAAATTAGACTGACTCTTCAGCTTTCCTTTAACAGGCCTGTTCAGAAATTGATTTCTCAAGCTTATATGACACAATAGCTTTCTCTGACATGATGTTTCATCTACAGTGCACTGATTCAAATGCTGTCGCTAGTTACCACTGAGCTTTATTCAATTTTCTTACTGGGCTTGCAGGCACACGTAACATTCTGAGCGATGTTCTGGAGGCAGAATGTATGCAGTGAAATTATAAACAAAGCTGAAGTTTTGATGACCATTAACAGAATTTCAGCCTGAATTCACCAGTGCCTACAAGTGTGCCTTTCTACAAGTGCCTTCGGTCATTACAAGTTTGTGCAAATGTGGAATGAATAACATGCACACAATGACCTCAGCTGAAGTGACTGAACTCATCTCAAAACTTCAATATTTTTAATAATCAGCAAAATATTAGTACATCCACAACCAAAAACCTGTTAAGTTCACGTAGTTGCATCTAGGACATGAAGGTTTCTGCACAATGGAGGAAGTACACACAAACTCTGTTGCTAGACATGAAATAATTTTTTACCAAGTTTGTTGTGGAAGAAGAATCTCCACAGTACATTTCCATAACAGAACTTCAACGTTGTGCTAAAGGCAGCTTACTTATATAGCTGGCATTTATAAGTGGCACCCAAAAAACTTTGGGACTATGGTCAGTTACGCCTTAAGCATGACATTAACATAAAACCACGTCAGTGCACTCTGTTGAGTCACTCTGTCAGCCAATCACAGCTCTTTTATAACAGTACAATTTTCAAAACCTGTCCTAGGCACCATGCATCAGAAAAAAGTACATTGATTGTGGTTGTTCCTGTGAAAAACCCGCAAGTTCGGTGACGTCACAGTAACTGGGGCAAGTGCACCGCGACGTCACTTGATGCGGGTGGATATTCTGAGCGGCACCTCGGACAACATTCAAAATCATATGTTCCACTCAACGCCTGTGACTGAAACTTTCAAGAAGGCATCTCCTTACGTCCGTGAAACAAATCATATTGTTTGTGTGCGTTCGAGATTTTGCGTCTGTACCCCTTTAAGATATCAGTTCACTAGGGAATCTAAAAGTTTACTGCTTAGGAGCTGTCTGCTGTTGCCACTGGCTGATCTTGGAGTGGTTTGTTACCTGTAGAAGACAATATGCTCATTCGGTAGTTCCCACAGAACGGTCACAAGACGTGGCTGGATTTCAACCTCTGGATTAAAACCTCTGCAACCAGTGAAATTAACATCTACTACAGTGTTTTTCAAAATAGTGCTTTCGCTCCTTCTCTTATTGCCTAGTTTTCAACATGACATCATACTTCCATGCAGTGATGCCTACTGTGCACCTACCAGACTTTACAGCGATGGCTGTTATTAGCATGCTTCATCAGATTTTGGCTGGATGTTAGTGCAAATGAGCCTAGTAACACGTTTTATTGCCACTTGCTACGCTTATTTAGGCTTGTGGCAACCTTGAAGGAGGTTAAAACTCTAGGCAAATTGCACTGTATGCTAGTGGGCTGAGCTCAGAGGAATTTTTCCTGGCATATACACTGTACTACATTTTGAAAGATTTCTTTTCAGTTAATTCAATGCAGATCATTGTGAGAAGCGTTAAGTGCGTGAAGCATATTGGTTCATGTTGAATGAGGGGTGTCATGTAAACATATCTAAGACAGTTGTACAGTGTGCTATAACGGACTGCACATTCCCACCAGGAGTGACACTGCATGCTCTTGTTGACATCCTTCAGACTTCTTTCACGTCTTTTTCCTCCCCATTGCAGAAAGCGCAATAAAACTGCTGCAGACAGTGCGGAACAAAGAATTTCTGGTTAATTTTGAAATGCTTTTACACCTCTGTTGAAAAGTTACATTTTATCAGGAAGACATGAAGCTTGCCACAGTTATTGAATCATCTTAGCAGATAAACATGGCATACCTTGCGTTCAAATATATGTATCAGATTGGGAGTTGCAGCTATTTTCCTGGGTCGTACCCCTCCCACAGGAGCTCATTGTATTGGAAGTACGGCTGTCTGTAGTGATTTAAAACAGTTATTGACTAGCTACTGCACTTAATGGAAATGACATATGGTAAAGCCCAGGTATTCACTGAAAGGACACTCACACCTCAGTTTTGTTAACATATACCCATGAGAACGTAATTTTTGCAAATTGGTGCTTTTTCTGCGGTGTTCTGCACAGCTAAAATGTGGTCACAAATTCTTTGTAGCGAAATTTCTGGACGAAGGCAATATGCTTTGCATAGAATGAGCAAGGTGAACATCAGATGATTCAAATTGTTTTCTGAAATAACATTAAAAAAAAATCCACAATTATCTTGGTTGAAGTTTGATGTTTTCAAGACAGTTAAAATTTGATGACAGAAGCTACATGGCACATATGCACAGATGCTCCATTTTTTAGATCCACCACTGCCACTACAGGGGGAACAGGTGGTGAGAGTATGTGCATGTGAAGTAATTAAAGGCAACTCAGTGTGAGCACAACAGCACACTCCCTGACACACCACCATGGGAATGCTCACTCACCTGACACTCAACTTGCATGATATTGTAAATGCCCAATTGTCTCTTGTTTGAGCTATTCCAGTCATCATTCAGAGGTGTACAGCAGCTGACGCTTCCACAAGTATATCCACCAATTAGCAACATTGTTGATAGTTGTCATTCATTGCCTTATCAGCCTTTTTTTGTTGATAGTTGTCATTCATTGCCTTATCAGCCTTTTTTTGTTTTTTTTTTTCTCTTGGGCTTTAAGCCAGAGCTGGATTGAGTGCCCAGAAAAATGTAACATGAAGTGATATGCTTTTACTGCCACTGGGAGTGCAAGTGAAAGTGGCACCAAAGATTAACAGAAATGTTTTAAAGTCTTCGGGTATCTTTCTTTTTGCTATAGCTATGCTACAGAGTAATTACTGTGAAAGAAAGCCCATAGAGAACAAAACCTTGTTTTGAGAATGCACTTCATGAAGAAACAGCGGCTACCAATCATTAGGGTGTCAGCGGAGCATTTAGAGCCATGCTTTTGTTGTGTCTGGCTGCAGTAATTTTATAGCCAAGCAGCACTAAAATTGACTTCTTAAAAGTCCATACAGTTGTTTATTATTGCACAGTTCGTAGACTCCACACGAGAAAAATCAAACTGTTCGTTAAAAACAGGTTGCTTATGAATGGCCAAAAGCAATCAAAATGGAACAAGCTCTTCAAGTCAAAATGCATTGATGCATGGCCCTGCACAGTTTAAGGGCACACTGAGCCTATGTGTGAGCACTTTGGCACAATATTTGTTTGCCAACATACAGGGTCACTGAATCTGCAATACCTTGGATGCCAGTTCTATCAGAACACAGAGATGCGTTGCTTTCACATCTGATGCAATTCGTGTACACGTTCACTGCATAAGCTACTGCAGGATGTCTAACTTCTGCAATAAAAGTTATGTGCAACATGAAAAGTGGATCTGTGCTCTTCTCTATTTACATTCACCTATCAAATCACACTATACCAAATATCAAACGGCTAAGGAAGCTGAGATAGGAAAGGTTCACAGTCCTATTGTCAGTCTAAGCACATGTCATCTCACCTATCATATTTATTCTAATTCCGAGTGGCATTACAGGAGCTGAATGAATAAAAATTGGGAGATGCTTAAGCTCCGCCTTAAGAGTGAAACGCGATAGCGTTCCCTCGTGGTCGAGCACCCGCTGATTTAGATGGCACATAAGCATTCAGGGAAGGCGCTGACTTTGAAGATAAGCGTGCCATCTTCCGGGCCAGCGCCGGGTGAAGGGGGTTTCAGTGGCTGAAACAGGGTGGGGCTACGACTGCACGGCAAGCACGGAGGAATTTTACTGGAAATGCATGGTACTCGCTTAATTCGACATCTGTACTTTACACGCTCATAATTACTCACGTATGCCTCAGTACAGACCTCTAAGATACATTTCTAAGAAACCTGTGCATTCACTAGACGCGCCTTTATTCAATGTCGAGCCATCGTGGCGGAGCAGAAGCATCCCCGTCTCGAAAGCCAAAGGACCTGGTTCGATTCACGGCTTGGACACTGTTTTTTTTAATCATTGAGTGTGTGTGTGCCCTCTGATTTTTCTATTTCTTGCACCTGCTGCACTGTGCATGCGCAGTAGAGGGCTGTGCCAGGCACGGCGAAATCGGCTTTACATGGTGTAGTAAAGCTATGGCTTCAATAGACAACTTTAGCATACCATGTGTCATGTTAATGTTACCAGAGCACTGGGAGCTTGCCCATCGCCAGTGTGCACATACTGATTGGTCTCGATGTGGCAGGCGTGCGTGGAGCTGCTGGGTACCTGGCACCATTTGGTGCCTTCAAGGCGATCTGCACATGCGTACTGACAGTGCGCAGGCTCCCGGTACTCCAGTAACGGTAAAACGGTACATGGTATGCTCAAGGTGTCTAATCTCTTCCCCGGCTCTTGCGCATAATAAACTAGTCATTCAGTTAGACATATTTGTCCAGCTCTTTCAAGGCCCTTTGGGACCTATAGGTGCAAGTAACCCAAAGAAAGGCTGCATAAGCCAGGCTGCCGAATGGCACTCTGGTTCAAATCTATGACTGGACAATCTACGGCTTTAGCTCTTGACTGTGCTGCAGGGATTTGCTGAGCTGGTGTGTCCAATCTGTCTTCACAAATCATTACATGCACAAGGTGGCAGGCATTAAGACCCTTTTGCTGCCCTTGCTTCAAATGAATATACCGTCTGGCCTCTACTGCTGCGATTCTAGGCTGCTGTGTCGCCTGTGGCTAGGAGCGACATTTACAAATGCCTACTTCGATCTCATTGCAGTGGCAGACTCTCCAGCGTGTGAGAACTACGGGTGCGATGAGACGATTGGGCACATACTTTGCGACAGCCCTCAGTTTGAGCGTGAACGTGTCCTCCTGGCTGTAACGCTCTGCCGCTTGGTTCCTCATCCCCTTACAGAGGCTGGGATTCTGGGGTCTTGGACTAAACTTTGATCTCAGAGGAAAGCTATGAAGGCGCTACTGAAATAGAGGAGTCAGGGCTGAGTCAAGGCTTAAAACTTTCAGCATGCGCCCCATGTACCCCATAGTTATGGCCTTGGGACACGTGCAAAACTATCTCCCATTCCTCTCTTCCCTTTCTCTTCCCATTTGTTTCCATTCCCACGTGTAGGGTAGCATACTGGGCGTTGCCTAGTTAACCTCCCTGACTTTCCATTCTTCCAGTTCTACCAGGTCAAAGACTGCGAACAGCAATTTGGAAAATTGAAGAAACATTCCCCCAGTTTATTTATTTTTTTCTTCTTGATGCAGTCATTTCTGTCAAACTGTTAGGTTCAGTAGTGCAGACTGTTTGGTCAGTTAGTCAAGCACCATTGAAAAAAACTTTTGCACAAAACAGACAAAGCACTTCATCTCTGTCCTGTCATTTTGCTCGTCCAGTCTGCTTTGCACAAAAATTTCTTGATAATGTTAGGTTCAGAATTAGTGCCTTTACACGGTCAACACCAAAGCAGGCAACTGTTTTCATATATTTTTTTTTTTGTAAAAGAGACAGCATTAATGTATAAGGCAGTAAAAGATGCTTCTGACCTGGTGTGTCTTCCTAGAACACTGACAACACACACATAAGTGTGGCATGTGCACATGCACAATGTTCAAGCCATTAGAAAAGCCGGACTTAAATGCCTTGACGTAATTATGCAGTGTAATGGAGGATAGCATGCATACATCACTCTTTTAATACCAGTCGGCATTGCTAGGGTGCACAGCAGTCCAATGTTATCACCACACTGGTATTCTGTTTGCTTCTTATATGGCTTGTACCTTCATGAAAACAATGGCACCATGTCCTTGACACCTCACAGCCTTTTTAATCAAAATGTTGTTACAAAAAGAACTTGTGCCTCTATGAGCACAGAGAGTTGGCTGATGTAAAAAGCCAGTTACAGTTGCATGAGAAATCCTGCTTGCATCATGCATGTACACAGCAGCAATGTCTTCAGCAGATCAGAAAAACCTCACCTATCAAAATAGCATTATACAAAAAAAAGATTAAACTCTACTATAAGAAAAAATTTTAAAAATGTATTGTAAAACATTCCTCACGAACAATAATGCCCTGTCACATGAGCACCGCAAAGGCCTTTAAGAATCGGTCCTTATATCCGAAGGCTTAAGGAGTGCAGCTACACGGCACAAATGCTGCGCCTTTGCTCCTAAGGGTCTTGGAGGCGAAGGCACCCGTTCGGGACCTTTGGAGCTCAAAGGCGCAGCCTTCGAGAACCTACGATCACAGTGACGTCCAACCTCAAGAAGTTAAAGCAATAAAAAAAATAGATGCAGCCAAGAACGTTTGAAAACATCTTTAAAAAATATGAAAGGTGTGTCTGGCTTTGCTTTTTGTACGGGTGTTTATATTTTATGCCCAGATTTCAAGACAGTAAAAGTGTTGCAGCAACACCGAGTGCCCCTGGTGGCCAAGGCAATACGCAAAACCTGCTGCTGCTGATGAGAATGGTTGTTGCAGTTCTTGTAAGGAAGCAGTTAGAATAAAAATTGTCTGCTCTTAAAGAATGAACAGAATTCCCCACTTTAATTTTAAAACAATCACTTCAGCTGCCTCGAGCACAGCAGCGGGTGCTAAGCCTCAACGACTGTTTCACCTTTGGGCTGCACCGTGTAGCTGCGTTGCGCTCCTTTGAGCCTCCACTCCTTTGGTGAAAAGAGGGGCATTTTCTGGAAAGGCCTTCGAGGAATGCCGTGTGACAGGGGTATAACACAGCTACTGTACCTTAAGTGTGTATTATTTCTTAACAAACAAAATATAAAATTATGTACTGAATACCATAATTATGCAAGCAAAACAGTTTCCTAAAGTGCTATCTAGGCTCTCAAGGGCAACAGAGGGCAGTTCAGAGGGAGCAACATGTTTCACAATAACCAAGTCGTGCCGCCACCAAAGCCTATTACAACCACTGGAAAAGTTGTGCCACCACCAAAGCCCATGATCACATGTTGAGAACAGGCCAGGACCGAACAAACAAAAAAGTTAAAATTTGTGAGTACTTCATAATATGCTTAGCTGGTTAGTTATTAGTAAAAAACTGTGTCATGAGTGAATGCGCCTGCCAGGCGGAAGTCGTTTCCTGCCATGACACAGAACATGCGCTGGGGGGTCGGTCTGGAGGCAGGTGTGGGCCGGCTGTGCCTGGTGCGCAGGATGTACTCGCGTGCCACTGGGCTGGGGAACTTGCATTCGCTGTCCTCTTCTGCCTCTGAGGCTGCGTCACTGTCCTGCAACTGAACGCAGGCGCAGTAAAAGACGCTCAGCGCATCAACAGTGAAGCAGGAATGAAGTAACCAAGCACAGACCACCTGCAGGCTACAATGAAGCAACTTCTGACAGGTGATATCTCTGGCATCCATTGAATTGGTCAGCGCATGAAATGACAATTTGTTTCTCAATAGCATCTCGCCAGGGATTCCAATTATACGCTTTTGTAATGATACTGGACTGAAACTGCAGCCCACAATACACTAGTGGAGGCGAGGAAGCTCCACAAACCAGTGACACGCCTAGTAAGCTAGCCACCTCTACCATCCTAGCTGGTTTTTAAGTTATTCCATTGTGAAGCTGGTACTGCTTGTAATAGAAGTTACATGGCTATTCAGTATCACAACTGTGTTTAGACCATCAATAGGATGATAAAATGATGGCAAGAAAAGGTAGTCTGAGACACACGAATCGCAGCATGGTGCCAAGACTTGACCACATTATTATGAGTTCCACCTTCATTTCTGCCACAGTGCAATGGACTTAGTACTTGCTTTGCACCTATGAGCAAGTCTGAATACCTCAATACAGTTCTCATTTCAGAAGTTCTTTTACCAATGCCATTAGCTGCTCCTCCTCCCATGTCATCATTTCAGGCAGCATTTATTAAATAAAGTCAGTAAACAGGTAAAAGCACCACAAGACAATCTAGAGGAGAAGATTTCAAGCCTGTGCCTGCTAATCAAAATGCTTGTAAACACTAGTTTCTGTTTCAGTGGAAGGTACAGCTAAAATGCTCGGAAAATAGAACATGAAAGACTGGTGCATGCTAACTTACCTTCAGAGAATCGACGAACAACTGAGACACCAGTTTCCCAACACTGCCTTTGCCAGCACCAGGTATGGAAACTTCAGGATTGTCAACGAGGTCCAGCACAAACTTATTAACATCAGTTTCCGCCTGGTTTTTTGAGCTGCTCAGGTGACTGGAGGTGGTGGAGGGCTGACGATGTGGACCAATGTCTTCAGGTGATGTAGCCCAAGAATCCGTCGAATTCTCACGGTAGAATTTTTTCCGGAGACTCGTACACCGTGCTACCGCTACTTCGGCCTCATACAGCAAGCTCAGAAGTTCCTGAAAATGATTGCACCACTTTAAAAAAAAGGTTAAAGGGAGGAATTTCTTGCTAAAACACATAACTTTGCTTGTGGCATGGAATCCATGACTTCGATTTTTCTTTTTCATGCCTGGACTTTGGTAAATTAAGAAGATTACCAGGCCATTCACTCTTTCCTTACCTTGCCCATTTAGCATTGGTCACACATGACCCATGAATACTGTATGTTCTTTCAAAGCTCTCAACACACTTTGATTGTTATTCCAAGAGTTATATAGTAACTGTAGTCAACTAAAAAAGACTTTGAATGAAGTCTAAGAAGTCAGCTTTCGAATTTAATACAATTATTATTTTTTTTCCACAATTAGGAGGCAAGATTTGACGTTGGTCTGAAGAGCACGGCAAGCAACTTTTCTTCAAAAGTATGGCAGACTCGCTGATTGTTGGGCCCTCCAGTAAATGGCATCAGTTCACGACTTAACGGGGTCTTGAGATGATATTTTTTGGGTGCTCATAGTAGCAGTGAGCCTGAGTATGATGCCAGATAATCTTATTTTAGTTCAGACGATGAAGCTCGTGAAAAACCAGCCAAGAACATAGATGCTATTAACCAGAAAACTTCACCTTTTGCCTGCGGTTGGTTTAAAAATTTTTTTGAGTGTAGGGGTGCTGTACATACCATATTTACTCGAATGTAACGCGAGTTTTTTTACTGAAAGTAGAAAGGAAATGTCACCTCCTGCGTTACAATCGAATACTAGGTTTAAAAACGCTATGAAGAGCACCAAACACACACTATTAAAATCATTTCATGTGTCAAACGTGTGCGTTGATCGTACTGGTCATTCGAAATCACGCACTCCAGCTCGCCGGTCAACCAGTACGCGAACCACAGGTCACAACTACTAGGACAAAGCGGCAACCTAAACGCAAAAAAAAAAAGCGACGCCAGTGACAAAAAGCCAACAAGAGTAGACACCAGCTAGAGTCACTGGCGCGATGAGAGGGCGCCACCTCTTGACGAATGCTCGCAACCTGTAGCGAGGTTGTGTTGCCTCCGTGACCGCAAAATGAAACAGCCATCTCGCAGGCACCGAGCGCTCGCAATCGCCGCCAAGACGCCAGCAAAGGAGCGAGCGATCCCACCGCCATCTGTCTGTTAATCCTTGCAACTGATGCAAAAACGTGGTCACGTGACTAACAGGCAGCAGGGCATGGAGCAGCGCGCTTTGTTTGCTCTTTCTCGTGTTTGGTGCCAGTGCGTGTAGTTGTGCGTTCCGTGCTTCGAGTGTTAGGCCTATCCCCATCAAACGGTCGAGTTGTCTTCAAGCGGAATGGCGTGCTCACGCGCTCAGTATACAGCTGGCTTCAAGCGCAACGCTATTCTGCTTGCTGAGAAAGTGGGAAATTCAGCGGCTGCAAGACGTCTGGACGTCAATGAATCGACGTTCAGGGGATGGAGGAAACATTGCGAGGAATTGTTTAACTGCAATAGCCTGCGAAAAGGATTTTGGGGGCCCAAGAAAGGCCGCTTCCCGGAGTTGGAGTGTCGCCTTGCAGAGTTCATTAGCGAGCAACGTTCCCGACTACTTGGAGTAAGCATTGAAATGCTTCAGTGCAAAGCACAGGAGCTTGCGTGGGATACGGGTTTGACCCAAAACCAGTTTAAGGCATCACGAGGCTGGGTGCAAAAGTTTATGCGAAGGGCCGGGTTCTCCCTTCGACGCACGACTTCTATTTGCCAGAAGCTGCCCGGGAGGCTGCCCGGGGAGTCAAAACTTCGAGAGTTCCAGCGCTACGTCATCGATCTTCGTCGCTCTACCAACATGCCACTTGGACATATCGGCAATGCCGACCAGACCCCCGTGTATCTGGACTTGCCTATGTCCAGAACAGTGCGCAAGTCTGGTGAGCATGAAGTCCGCCTTAGAAGAACAGGCAACGAAAAAAATCAGATAACCGTTATGCTGGCATGTTTGGCTGACGGCCACAAGCTCCCTCCATTCATCATTTTTCGCCGGAAGACGATCCCTAAGGAAACTTTCCCGAAAGACGTTATCGTGCGCTGTCACAAAAAAGGTTGGATGGACTCGAATCTTGTCATAGATTGGATTCAAAGCGTGTGGGACCGAAGGCCAGGCGCATTGCTGCATCCGGAAGCAATATTGGTTCTGGACTCTTTCCGAGGTCACCTGACACCCGGCGTCAAACAAAAGCTACAGCGTGACCGAACGCATCTCGTTATACCGGGTGGCATAACCTCCATTCTCCAGCCTCTGGACGTTTGCATGAACAAGCCCTTCAAGGATCGCTTGCGACAATTATACTGGGAGTGGATTGAAAGCGGATCAACAACAACACGTGCAGGTAGGCTGAAATGGCCAAGCGCATCTACCGTTGCCCACTGGGTTTCAGCAGCCTGGTACGGGCTGCCTCATGATTTGGGCTACCACGCATTTAAGAAATGCTCAATTTCAAATGCTCTAGACGGAAGCGAGGACGACCTGCTGTGGGAGGCAGCTAGTGACCAAGAAGAGTCAAGCTGTGATCATGACAGTGACGGCGACAACTGCCGTGAGGATGAAGGTGTATAGAAATGCCTGTCTGGCTTGTATTTCAATAAAGTTGTCTTTGACCCTCAGAACTGTGCGATGTCGGTTTCTCGCGCCACATTCGGGTTCTTTCGGTTTTTCTGTCGCACGCCCGAAGTCTACCCTCGCGTTACAATCGTAGTTTCTTTTTTTTTCACACCAGAAAAGTCGACCCTCACGTTACAATCGTGGTCGCGTTACATTCGAGTAAATACGGTATGTAGAGGTGTAGGCAAGATTATGACCGTTATTTGCAGCATGTCTACGTAACGTGACAAAGACTTGTGGCATCCAGGCCAGCAATGTGTACTGTTTTGCCTTACATGAGATCTGCATCTCGCTATAGCGATATGCAGTAAAGCCGATGGCACTATACATACCTGTAAACTGCTCAGGCCAATCACTAAGTGGGTAGTGCATTTTTGACAGACGGTGTACATCATACCATTGTTGTGCCTTTTTTTAAAACATGACAGGACCTCATACCACTTATCAGAGCTGGCCACGATACTTGAAGAAAGTATTTTCAAAACCGATACCCTCAAAAATTGTATTTCCAATAATGATACAAGATACCGAACCAAAACTGATTTGATACAGATACTTGATACAGCATTGTCGATACTCCAATACACCACTAGATCACCAGTATTAATAAAGCTGGTAATAAGATTTGCTAAGTTAAGAAATTTCTCCGTGGTTTCTGGAATTTTTAGTGTATTTGATATAGCGCACTGTATTTGAAAGGGTTTAAATGAATCCGACCGCACGGATTTCTCCAATTTCTTTAAGCTTCACTGTCAGCGCAGCTGGTTTTGTTAAAACTTTAGCACAGCAATAAAGCCATGGTGACACTGAAATGATCATTTCCATAAGCAGCCTAGCAAAATCTTTTTTTAAAGCTAACGTTCTTCATGCGAACTTGTCTCTGAGCACCGACTACATACAAATAAACTTGCAACTGTTTCTGATGCTCATCGTTTTATACTGTAGTATTTACCGGTTACCTTTGCCCTGAACTAAAAGGTGCAAGCACCGTATTCTTGGGAAAGCTGACCAGTTATTACCCCTGCACTATATTTAACAGACATTTGAAGTTTAACATTCTTCGTTAAAGGCTAGAAGAAAAACAACAAAGAATAAAATGGCTAGAAGTTTTTATTAGGCAAAACATGTATTGCTAATCTCTGTTGTTTAGACTTTTTTTTTTACTTTTTATCAATGAATTGTTGAATTTTTACAAACCGATAAGAGTAAAGCATAGCCACGCTGACACGTGGATCCTCGATGTATAGGTAAGAAACTCAAATTTTACTAGCACATCTTGAGAACTGCAATTTGTTGTAGCGTTGGTCCTACAAATGAAAGGAATGCATCAGCTGATGCATTTGATGCTGCCAATGCTGATGACCCTAATTGATCTGTGTGTGGAAGAGTGTGTGATGTTTATCGTGCTTACAAAGCAAACAACAAATGTTCTGTAAACTCCTCAGCATGAAAGGGAAAGTCTTCCATTTCTGTTGTCAACCGCTGAAACTTGAATAGGCACAAAGGGGTGTTGTTTCTACCATAATGGTGAACCTGTCTCCTTGTCCCTTCTTTCACCGAATATACCTATGTCATTTGTCTGCCAAACAACAAACGTAGGAAGAAAGATGACTGACCAGGCTAACGGCATTGACATCGTATCTTCCTAATTATTTTCTTTTCTTCAATGCGTTACCAGCTGTGTGCGAGTGCCGCTGGCCCAAAGTCTGACTAGGAGCAGCCTCGAAATCTACGGCACACTTCTCTTTTTTTTTTAGTATTGAGTATTGTTAAAATACACAATACACTAAAAATGTATTTTTTATAGCATTACTTCAATACTTTCAGTTTTGGCAAGAGATACCTAATACTCATACATAAATTATATTGAAGAATAGTAGTAACGAAGATACATGCATCTTTGATACTGCTCATGCCTGCCACTTACCTTATACTTGGGTTCTTTTCCTCTGAGCTGCGAAGCCACTTTCGTTACAGTTTGCTCCAGGAACGTTGTCAAAGAACGAGGACCTTCGTGGGCTAAGCACAAAATAAAAGTGAGGAATGTTACAGGTGCTTCAGTATCTTCACCTGTATGCTAGCAGTAGAAAATTTAAAGTTCATAAAACAGCAGTGCTGTATTAGCCACTAACTGTTAATCTTTATCTGCAGCGTCCCACACTTGTTATGGCAAAGCACTCAAAAGAGGGCTGCACTATTCGAGCATAAAATCAGTGCATTGCTGGCATCTGCAGGCATACTGTGAGTAGAAATGTTAATTAATCAGTTAGCAGACAACTTCTGCTCTAGAACATTTCAGTAGCAATCACTGGACATATATTTCCTTTCCTTAAATTTTCTTTTTTAGTGGGGGCAAAAAAAATGCATGAAAAAAAAAACATTTTCACCATGAGCACCTGCTATAACGCTGCATGCTGTATTCACACACCTGACATTTTCAAGCCCAAGCAACTGAAGTTGAAAATGTATGCAAGCAGCCTTAAAGAACTATAGACACCTGGTTTTTGTTTCAATTATAAATTATTTCAATTCAAATTCAATTGTAAGTTATATAGCAGTCACAGGGAAATACCATGCGGTGATTAATGTATTCTAATGTTTAATGCATCATTTGAAAGGACAAAACACGCAGCTAAAATTAGGTGTCAGTAGTACTTTTATACCACTCTACTCTAGCATTTAAGTCACTTAATAAAATGTACTGAAATACTCGTAAAATTTCTAGAAAGATTCTTTCACATTAGGAGAAAGATTCTTTCACATTCTTTCACATTTTTACCCTCTACAAGGTACTATTTGAAAATTTTCAATTGTGTCACACAGCTAAATGGTTAATTAGCAAATCAGACAGAAGCTTGCTCAGACACAGAAGGCAATGCAATGAATGATCAACAATGCTTGCTATGTGTTTCATACCTGAAAATTGAATAAGTTTAAACTTTTTAAACATGGTTAAATTTATTTAAGGGGGACACAGATTTAAAATTGTGAAAAATCACCAAAAAGTCTGTTTTTTAAAATTAATGTTATCCGCTCACATGCCTCATTTTCTATGCTGACCCAAAGTTTTACTGAAATCCAACAAGAAGTACTCTAATAATAATAATAATAATAATTGGTTTTTGGGGAAAGGAAATTGCGCAGTATCTGTCTCATATATCCTTGGACACCTGAACTGTGCCGTAAGGGAAGGGATAAAGTAGGGAGTGAAAGAAGAAAGGAAGAAAGAGCTGCCGTAGTGGAGGTCTCCAGAATAATTTCGACCGCCTGCGGAACTTCAACATGCACTGACATCGCACAGCACACGGGCGCCTTAGCGTTCTGCCTCCATAAAAACGCAGCCATGGTCGGGTTCGTCCGCGGCGGCTGCGTTTTCATGGAGTCATGGTTTTCATTGAGAAGTACTCTAAATAAAATGTTTCGTGAACCGCTGTGGCACTGCATATTGGGGAAACCCTAAAAATATGTTTTTATTTTTCCATTCGGGTTTTTTGACTAGGTGCTCATCTTGTGGAGCAGATTTCTTCATGACCGTTTTGTCTATTTTGACCCCATTTATTTTTCAGCACTCACAGAGCTCTACTATACATGATAACAATAACTGTTTTTCATTTTTATGTATTGCAGATTTTTGGTGTGACATCTTGTTTTAGACATGTCTATTCCAAATATGCAAAAAATTTATGTTGTGGAAAAAAAAAAAATCTAAGATTGCCACCACATGTATCTTGCATACAGAAATGCATTCAATACTGAACCAGTATTCTACCACATTTTGTCGAGTCAGCTGGCTTTCCACATGGTGTAGATAAGAACAAAATAGTAGAAGAGGTTCTTTAGATAAAATGCTGAAATTTTGAAAACATTACTAACATGCAGAAAAGAAAGAAAAATGTCATGCAGTGCATAAAATTAGTTATTTATAGTCATTTCTTGCACTATCCGAAAACAACTTTCCCATCAGCAATGAACACTACCAAAATTGTGCTAGTCTGTAATCAGCTCGTGCGAACATAAGAAATGACTGACATGCAAATGTCTATAACAGCTATGCTATGCACTGTGGAAAAAGCAATTATACTTACCATGATCAATGATGTGTGCTAAGGCACAGTGAATTAGAATGGGCATCAGAAGCTTCACAATCTCACGTGGGTGCAGTGACAGCAGATAGTATAGTACCTGAATAATAAAACTGGGTATCAGTGATGCAATGAGAAAGGCTACCAGATCTGACCAAAATCTAACAGGGTCGAAGACTGTGCAACACGTGTATCTTTGGAATGGAGATTTTTGTCCCCACAATTGTTTAAGTCTCCCACCTTGAAGCTTTCTCTGATTAAAGGGGCCCTGCGATGCAAATCAAGCATGTTGTTTTATTTTTTTGCATGCATAGTATGGTGCATGGTGATGTCTTAAGGCCAAATGACATAGCCGAAATAGTAACATTTAATATTTTATTCTGCTTCAAAAACGCTCATTTAGGGCAAATGATCTAGACTGAACTTGATTCTTTAATACTTGGGAAATGAATCCGAAACATAATGTATGAGAATATTGCATGCTTTTTGCATAAGAAGCAAACTGAAAAGAAGCACTACAAGCAAATGAAAACTAATGAGAATAATTTAAGGGCGACATTTTACATTTCACTTCAAACTATCATGGAGCAGAGTGAAAAAAAAACAGCCAACAGACACCGTAGCCAAAAATATGGACAGAAGAGAACAGGACATGGAGAGCGTGGGCAAGGGGTAAGTTTTCCAACCCCATCACTAAAGGGATTACAAGCAGGTATGAGGGAGCCCTTCTGTGGTCCCATCTTTTAGTCACATTTGCTCCAACAGTGAGCAAGTGTGTATATGGAATGCTGGCACTATCAAAATGCATGGCTGCAAGGAGCCCTTGCAAGGCAACAATGGAATCCAAGCTTCCACTGCGTATGTGCAAGGCACGCTTCTGATTGATAGCACCTAACCTCAGCAATGGGCGAGTGAAATGGGATGTCTTTAACAAGCACTGACATCACACAGCAGACAGGCATTAGTGCAATTCGCTTCCATCGAAATGTAGCCATTACAGCTGAGGTTTGATCCCACTACCTTGGGCTCCGCAGTAGAATGCAATAGCTGTTGTGACACCACAGCGAATGAAGGCGGTACCATAATCACACTGAAATCAATTGGTGCACTGGGGCTTTAATACTGAGGAGCACTGCTCGAAGTCCTTACCACTAGTGCAAACCCAACAGTACCAAAGCCTATAGAAATGCAGTGAAAACTACAGGCACATTCGATTCTTCAAAACTTCACAATTACTACTATGTATTTGCATTAAATGGACAGCACTTGAAGATGAGCACACGCTACTCAACAAAGAGGCACGCCACAGAGACATACCTTCTCAGCTTCCTTGGTGTCATCGAAAAGGCGCTTTTGGCGGTGTGCTGGCATAGGCTGTGCTGTCTCCCAGACCTCCTGCCAAGTGTTGCCGGGCAACTGCATGCGGTGGCTCAGGTGGCCTTCCTCAATTACTTGCCCGGTTGCCTGGTCCACCAGTGGAGCCACCCAGTCACGTGGGGAGTACCACCGCACAAAATCACTCAGCGATGCTCCTGGGTTGGCTGCCTGGATTCAACAGTGAAAACAGTACATTCCAATCTTAGAGACCTTTCCCAGCCTATGTTATCACCACATGTGTGACCAACATGCTACACAAAGAAATATGGCTTGTGACAGCATGATGCAACAGGTGTGAGGACTGCTTTAGTCACAGAAAGAAAAATAGCAACACTAGCTTACCAGTTTAAAAACAAGCTTACTGGTGAAAATATGCATACAAGAAACAAAGACAAGTGTGGAGATCAAATTGAGAACCTGTATCCAGGCTGTGCCCTTTGATATACTGCTTGCAAACATGGAGGTGTGTGTACGAAACAGGGGTTTCCCCAGGAATTGAAATTAAGGGGGTGGGGTGTCTAAATGTGTAGGGTTGGGGGGGGGGGGGGGGGGGGGGGTAGAAGAGAAGCGGTAATCATTTGGAATTTTTATTTTTGTCGATATGTCGTGCCGGACTAGCGACACATATGCTCCAACATTCATGACAAAGATTGCTTCCCTTTACACAAGGACTAAACTTGTATTTACGAACAGACAAAACTAAAGAACAAGGACTGCATAAACTGTCTTCTGAAAATATGTGGCAGTTCAGACTACTAGCAATATAACTTATAAAGAAAACTAAACTAACCGTTCAGCACCACTCGGGTAATACAGACGTAGAAAACGCTGTAAAATGCACACCTGTGCACTATGCACAACAGATCAACTGGTCTTGAAAGTACTGCCGTGTTCAGAAACAGAAGAATCCCTGGAGGGTACTTCGCTTAAGTATCTGAGCATCCAACGATGCAATGATTCATGCAAGACATTGTGAGACCCTATGACTGCAAGCGCGCTGATCTATGCCGCCGCTCGACAACACGCCATAGGCTTCCATGCTTCCTCTGGGTGTCACCACGCAGCGCCAACGTCTTGTTGCACGCTTCTCATGCTTGCGTCCTGGCCATGGTGCTTTGAAACCTCGGTGGTTGTTGCATTTGCCATACATTCTTACGTATGGAAGGCATGGTTTCTTACACCACAAGCCAGCTATGGCCGATGTGTCCTTTCTCATGTATGCCCTTCTTCCAGAGCTATTAAACAGAATTCCCCGACATGTGTAAAAAAAAATTCCCTATGAATTACGGGGATGCCTTCAGGAAAACAAGGGGGTGTGTAAGGTGAGATGTTTCAGCAGAAGGAAGTAAGTTTAAATGGTTCATAATAAAACTGTTCACTTCCTAAAGATAATTTTCTCTTCCATTCCACTGCGTAGTGTATGGACACAACGCATGCCTCAGGCTGACCTCTCTGCTGTTGCTTGTAAATGAACAGCCTATTTCTACCTTCAGCTAAATGAGCTGTTAAAAAAGCAGGTGTCATGTACTTCCAAAAACTGAACTTCAACTGCAGGACACAAACATTTTCATACCCACACAAACATTTTCATACCCTCAAATATGCCTATAACAAGGCTGTGTCCAAAGAGGATGCTATGCAAAAAATTCTGAGGGCACTTAAGCCTGCTTACGTGGAGGAATGCGAAAGCATGTCTTTGATCATGAAAACAGGTTTTTGAGGAAAGAAAAAGGTGCAGTTGCTCTCACATCTCCACATCTCGGTGGACACCTCAGTCGCACCTTAAAGCATGCAACTGAAGCTGTATATGTCATTAGTCCGAACCACTGTCACAAGCTAGCCTCCAACTTGACTAAAACATGTAAGCTACTGTATATGCAAAGAGAAATGCTATGACACCACCCGGTATGCTGTACGACGAATGGTTTCTGAAAATTTTGGTACGGATGTAGTCGGGAATGCTGCCACCACATTGAGGTCAGCTAGTGATGCCATCGCTGGGATTTCATCTACACCCTCATGGATTGGGGGTTGGGGATTGGGGTACATATAAGAACAGGCATGTAGCTTACTTGGAAGTGTTGTAGGCGTTACCAAAAAAAAGTAACTAAATATGTTACTCGTTACGAAAAAAAAAAGGAACGTGTTACCGTCCTATGTTCGCTACAAAAAGAGGTAACGTGTTACTGTTACCGAAAAAAAGTACTGCACGTTACTTTGCCGTTACTCCATTGTTATAAATTTTAATCAGTACGTATTCATTGCAAGAACACATGATAACAATTTTATAAAGCTCATATTTCACATAAAACTTCTAGCCCGAACAACGATTTCAGCCGAAATCCTGATTTAACGAGAATACTTTGCACAAATGTGCAGGAGCTTAGCAACGTTACAGTGGCCTAAAGTTGCCTTTAGAGTTACGTGTGATGGCTTCTAACTCTGTGGCACATGGTGAAGCCATTTTCTGAACATGACACTAAACACAAAATGACACCTCAGTGGTTAGGGCGCTCGGCTACTGATCCGGAGTTCCCGGGTTTGAACCTGACCGCGGCGGCTGCATTTTTATGGAGGAAAAACGCTAAGGCGTCCATGTGCTGTGCGATGTCAGTGCACATTAAAGATCCCCAGGTGGTCGAAATTATTCCGGAGACCTCCACTACGGCACCTCTTTCTTCCTTTCTTCTTTCACTCCCTCCTTTATCCCTTCCCTAATGGCGCGGTTAAGGCGATATATGAGACAGATACTGCGCCATTTCCTTTCCCCAAAAACCAATTATTATTATTATTATTATTATTATTATTCAATTCTAACATCACAAAGAAAACATTGCTGAACTCAACAAATTTATAGTAATTCTGAAAAATGTTATGTTCCAAAATTCTCGGCATGCTTCCACTCATTAAAGAGTTGTGTGTGTGAGTGGTTTGCAAAGGGGAGGTTGGTGAAGGCAAGTGTGTGAATGCTTGTTCGTGCTAGTGTTTCGTGCTTTATGGGTATTCTGTCCTTTTCTTTTAGTTGGGTACGTCATCAAGGGCAGGTGTTTTGTGGCATTCATGCGAGCCGAGCCGCAACAAGGGTCTGTCGAGAGTACCTGTACATTTTGTTTATTTGCAACATCACTTTAGGGGCTCCACGCTTTTCTTTTTCTAAAGAAGGCGGCGGAGGTGGGGACAATTGGAATAAAAAGTAACTCACCTCATGTTACCGAAAAATGCTAACGTAAGTATGTTACACGTTACAGTTCCGAAATGGTAACGAACACGTTACTAAGTTACCGAAAAAGTAATGCATTACCGGTAACACCATTACTTGTAACGTGTTACCAGTTACAGAAAAAAAGTAATGCGTTACCGGCAACGCCGTTACTTGTAATGCGTTACCGTCAACACTGCTTACTTGCCATGTGGCCTGAATGAACTCTTTGCAAACATCTGCCACGTGACTTGGTATGACGGCACACTCATATGATGTCATCACTAATTATACTTATTACTCTTTGGCATTGCTTAATTATATTGATTAGCACTGATTATGTGTGTTAATTATAACTATATAATTATGTCAGTTATTGTTAATTGATGATGTAACATCTTCATCACGACATATTACACCATTCACAAGTTTCCCATCACGACATATTACACCGATCATGTGACATGGCATGACATCAACTTGTGATGTCTCATGGTGCCTTTTTGTGGCATGACCTTGAAAGTGAGCCATATGCATTCGCATTAAGAACTGAATAATTTCTAAAAATATAAAGTAATTCAGCTCAAAGACACAAGGTAAAAAAAAGATGAGGACCACTATTTTCTAAAATGAATTGGACAATTTACAATTAGCCAATTCTTTCAGTAACCGATTTAGTAACTTGTGTCGAGGGACTGTAGATGTATGCATACTTGCAGGTGTACACCTTTGCATGCCATGACAGAAAAATCCGAATTTGTCATCCAACGGAAAACTGCTACTTGAGTAAAATGTCCAATAAGGTGCTAATGGGTTAGAAGTAACCACATGTAGCATCCCATTACTAGAGTTACAGATTTTCAAGGTGCATTTTAAGGGTGCTTAATTAATTATTGCTTAATTATTACCCATTAAATATGAGCCATAAATACAATATCATGTCATCTTTAACAATAGTATACCTTTGTTCAGTTACGAATTGTTTTTATAGTCAGATAGAACTCAAGAATGCAGTGGCAAAAGAGGCCCTCCAGCCAATGGCAACGATAAGTTCTTGCGACGTCATGGTTAGTCCCCTAGTGTGAAATCACAGGAGACTGGCAAGCACGCCCGTTAATTGGGAATAACTGCAACAACATGACAATCATCAACATCACTGGCTGGAGGGTCTCCTCTGAGGGTCATTGCTGCTGCATTCTTGAGTTGTACCCAACAATAATTACTACCTATTAAAAATGAGTCAAATACAATATAATGAGATCTTTAACAATAGTGCACCTTCTTTTCAGTTACAAATGGTTCATGCCCGTCAATATGGCAGCAGTCAAATGAGGGCAATTTTGTATTGCCATATCTTTCTTACAGATGTGCCAGAGCCAAAGCATCATCTTAAAGGTGCGTTTATACTCTAACGTAGCGCGCGCGACCGGCACAGCGACGTCACGTTGGCGAAAGCGTGACCCTCTACAATCCAGCAGCCCTCGACCACAGGCGCGGTTGGCGGCTTCCAGCGCACTTCGACGCGCCATTTCGCGCTGAGCACGCCAGCCGCCGCCGGCCCGACCAGACCGGTTCGTCCTCTCGTCGGGGCACGGCCGGGCTAGAGGCGGGGCGCGCGCGCGAAGCAGAACGCTCGTCTCGAGACCGGCCGTGATCGGGGCTGCGCTGCTTCGAGAATCTACGACAGATGGCGTGTCGAACATTCTGCGCATGCGCTTCTTCAGGCGAAGCCGCTGCGCCTCGTCGGAGCGGTTGGGCTGTAGGAGGGCCTGGCGCGGCGTCGCCAGCCGCGTTTATACTCCGTGGCGCGCGCGGCACGGCGACGTCACGTTGGTCAAAGCGTGACCCTCTACACTCCAACGGTGCTTGACCGCCGACACGTTCGGCGGCAACTTGGAGCATGTGCCTATTTCGCGCCCAGACCGGTTCCGCCTCTCGTCGGGCCACGGCCGGTCTCGAGATGAGCGCGCGCTTTTGTTCTTAAGGCGGAACCGCATGGCGCGATTTCAGGCGCGATTGACGCGCGGATGGTGGGACGCGTGCGTCATTTTGACGCGTGCCCAGGGGCGCGATTACGGATCAGTCTCAATCGAAATTGTCTCAAAAAGTATATCATTTGCCGCTCTCCTATTGGTCGGCGGCCATTTTGATTTTTTTCGTCACTGACTGACGTCGTAAATGGCGCAGAAGTGGTGACGTTGGCCATCTAATTATGCGGGCAGATTGAGACGATTTTTTGAGACTGGAAAAAGTAGTATCAACACGTTTGAGACAGAAAATGGCGGCTGTTTACATCGTCGTATACGCGGGTGACCGCGCGAGCAACGGTGTCGGAGGGTGCATGAAGACGACTTTGACGCGCGGGAGAGTTATTTCGAGGAGACTGCGCAGTGTCTGTGCGACGAACTCGCCGTTGAACTGGGAAGTGCGCGGGTGAGTGCGCTGTCAGTGGAGCGGCAGGTGCTGTGCGCGCTGCGCTTCTTCGCCTCCGGTGGGTTTCAAGGCGCCGTTGGAAATGAAGAAAACGTCGGCGCAGCCCAACCGACTGTGAACAAGCCTTTGCGGCGGGCAGCGGAGACCAATGTCAACGTTGGGTCACAGAAGGGGAGTGTTCGCTTTCCGAGGAGACCCGAGGAGAAGGCGGCGGCGAAGGAGGGTGTCCTTTGCCTAAACGTTCGCCGCGGCAGCATCTCCGGCGTCGTCGGGTGTGTCGATTGGGCACTCATCACTATCAAGGAGTCTGGGGGCAGTGCTGCGAACGAGCCGCAAGCGGTTCTACGCTGCGGACGTAATAGTGAGTATACCTCGGCCACTGTTTTTGACCGCATGAGTTCAAGTGCTACAAGTGCATGAGCTACAAGTGCGGGCCTCGGCAGCGAGAGTGAGTACGGGCTGTGCTTGTTTTTTCTCAGATCTGTGGCGCGAACATGTGCATCCTGGCCGTGGACTCGCGCTGACCCGGATCCTTCCGCGACGCGTTTGTCTGGCGGCATTCCGAGGCGGAGGAAGGCCTGCTGGACGACGGTGATTTTTTTTCTGGGTAAGCAGTAAAATAGCCGTGTCACCCGTCGGGCGAACTCAGTCACATCTATTGAGCTCCAGCACTATGCATTTGGCCGGATCTGCTAAAGCTACAAGAATCAGTCTGGACAGTTACACAAATGCAGACACTTTACAGTATGATACAGTGTATTGCCACACTTTCCTTTTGTTAAATATAATTGCAGCAGAAACACAGGACACATATTACATTGTTGAAATGCGTAGCCTTTCCTGTTGAAGAAACCAAAGCAAAATGCACCTGACAGCGCTTGTGTTTTGTAAGCAATCATAGCGCATCATTTATATGAATATGGTGGTAAAAGACTGACCTTACAGTAGTGCTCACTTATACATCTAAATCCTGCATGTATGTATGCTCTTGAATGTCATATTCAGCAAAGCCTGGATGTGGGCTACTTGGCGTGAGTTTTCTACTGTATAGCAGAGTGTCCTGTAATGCTGTTGAGATCACTGAGAAAGGACATGCTTAGCTGCATCATTTTTTGTTATGCAGGAGACTATGTCTACCCACTGGAGCCATGGCTGCCTGCACCAGTTGCACGACATTACGGACCTGACTCAGCAGAAGGCCTGTACAACACGCCACATGCTTTCACACAATTTGTGGCTGAGCGCTGTATTGGTGTGCCGAAGAGCTGCTTCCGTTGCTTTCAAGGGCACCGGATGCACCAGTGCCAGGGGAAGTGGACAGTGCGCATCATCACTGCACGTGCTGCACTTCACAGCCTCTGTTTGGATGTGCCCATATCATGCACTTCACAGCCTCTGTTTGGATGTGCCCATATCACCAGAGGGTGCAGGCGACACTGCCTCTGACCCAGATAACAACGGGCCACCTCTAAATGGTGGCTGCCTCGTACAGATGGGATCCCTCCTCACCTGCCTCCTGAGAAGAGCATGCGGTGCTGTACTTTTGGCCTCTCTAGGACGACCCGTCTCCAGAGGAAGGCGTACCGAGGGATGGTGCAGCGGCAGTTGCGATGGAAAATCTAGCGTCCAGAGACGACTCACCATGCTGGCATAGAGAGTCATATCAGGCACTCTTCCCCTGTTGCCACTGTCATTTCCTTGTGTCATTGCACAACACACATCTGCAAGTGTGTGAGCAATTGTGTGATGTGGTTGTGCCCTTGGCCAACCTGTGTGCAGCGAGAAGCCAGCAGTGACAAACAAGTGCCCCCCACCGGCTGCCACTTCATTTTCAGTGTGTTTGCTAGTATATCTTCCAGTCCCTCAGCAGCGTGTTGCACAGTCTCTTCCTGAAGACGGAAAAGGTGTTGAAGCAGCTCGCCCAATTTCTGAAAAGCATCATTTTGAACTCTCTTTTGTCAATGCTTATGTCAGCCCACCTGCCCCTTCTCTGCTGTCTCCTTCCAGCTTGGTGGAGTGCCTGTGGTCATTACCTGTGTGACGAACATGCATGAACCAAACGTGTAGTGCTGGAATAAGGCATGAAATATTTGTGATGCTTGTTGGAATCAAAAAGCTGTTTTTTATTGCATCATACATTCAGTAAGCGCGTTTATTTTTTTAGGCACAGCATTTGACACGAGTGTTTCTATTGCAGAAAAGGCAGTGTACATACAAGCATACTTTACCTTGATGTACAATTACCGTATGGCATTTCTGAGTGCAGTTAAGAAAAAAAACCTGAAAAATTGAGTTCAAAGTGCATGTTTTCTTTCATACAGAGGCTACCTGTACAATAAATATGGCATAGTACAGTGTACATGATGCATTTTCTGGACTACAAAACATTTTGGCACATATAAGTAGTGTAAATACCAAAGCTAAGCTTTTAGCGTAATGGTGTGTGGCTAGGGGTTTCGCTCTGTGCTAAAAGCTGTACCTACTGCAAGGAAACCGCTGTACAACAATGCATAATAAAGATTGTAAGGTGCAGTGGCTACAATGACTGCTGAATGACTAGAACATCTTCACTGATAGACAAAGATGTGTAAACATCACAGACACATCATCAAGGAGATGGTGTGTGATTAGAGGTTAGTTTACAATCACAAATCATGCAATACCGTTACTGGAAATGCTCTACAGCTCTAAGAATATACAGGCAGCTCCATTGTGGGAAATTTTGAGCACTCGGTTATTGCCCCATAAGTGACACCTAGCTTGGTTTGCGTAACACAGGGCTATGAAGTCTTGTCCATGATGACACGAGACGGTGACAATGCCGAATGGCCGGACAAGCTCCTTGTGCTATCATATAACATGTGTGATAAGTGCAACTGCTTTCAAGCTACTTTTCGCCTAGGTATTTAATGTCCTAGTCATTTTCAACTGGCTGTTCCCTTTCAAACTGGAGTGGCCTGTATACAGGGTGTCTCAGATATGATGGACCATAATTAAAAAAAAAAAAACAAGTGGTCTTCCGACCTGAAGGGAAGTGCATGTTAGAAGCTATGCAAAGTATTTAAAGCCCTTCAAACACTGCCCTCACCAAACCCAATTATACCAACATCACTCCGCCTGCTGAGCAAAATACAATATTACACATCACTGCCCTGTCCTACCTACCTCACTGCCCTGGATCATATGCAATTCAAGCGCTGTGTACCAGCAAACATGAACAAACTTGCTCAACATTCTGCCCAGTTGCAATTAGCCTCTATACAAGCAAACTACTTATTTCCTGGTTGACCCTGGATCTACTACATGATCAGTAAATAACGTTAATGGAACAAGCTCGTTCTCTCCTCGGTGACAATAGCAAAGTTATCAAGTCAAGTGCTTCCTTTCTCTCTAAACAAAGTGGAGCATAAACATCACAATTTCTGCATCTTGCACAGGAAAAAAAAAGAAACTACGGCAACAACTGAACATAAACCGAACGGAGCTACAAAAATACAAACGGAACATCAAGTGCTTAGCCCGATGTGGGCGGCAACACTTGGTTACGAGGCAGAAGAGTGCTGCCACAGAGGCAGGCCGTGTCGGCTCTCATTTCCCGCACCGAGATTGCAAGCTATCAGCAGCTGCACCTGTCTGTCGGCAGTTGCTTCTATGTGATGAAGAAAATAAACAGAACCACACGTCACTCGGTGATCGATAGGCGCCGACCGAGAACACAGACTAAAGTTGTCTTCGCCGATTTTCAAGCCCAGCGCTCCTTGTAAGTTGATCTGCGCAGGCCCGTAGCATTCACTGCCTTCAATCAGATTTTTCTGCACACTTCAGACATCCGCAAAGTGCCTTGATTTTAGACGACACGCAAAAAATCAGGAACTAGCCGTGGAATCAGCTGTTTTCTTGCACGCCGCCATGTTCACGCGATACCACTGCCAGCGCGCCCTCATGGCAAAAGAAGTTAACCTGCAGCAAATTTAATTGCAAAATTGAAAATGCCTCTAATTTTCCCTCGTGTTGTTGAGATTGCAACACAGTTTACTACCAAAATAAAACATTCCTTGTTTTCTTCATTGCGGTTTTGTTCATTTTCAGACTAACATGTTCACGCTATACCGCTGACAGCACACCTTCGCGGCAAAAAAAGTGACTGAACAGCAAACTTAATTGCACAAATGAAAACACTGGTTCTTTTGCTTGGTGCTGTTGGGTTTGAAATACAGTTACTTAGCAAAATAAAACATTACTCGTTTTTATTCACTGCGTTTTTACTGCAAAACATTAGTCTACGGTCCCTTGTCGTGCGATTAGTGGTTTCGGGGCGGAGCCCACCGCCTCCTTGCTCCGCATTGGTCGATTCGGCGGTCGGCATTTCTCGGTGTCGTCATTTTGACGTCACTGTCTCAATATTGAGACAGTTTTTTGAGACTGATCCGTAATCGCGCCCCAGTATGATCCGTCACGAAATCGCGCCGCCGCGTGCTCCTACTCGGAGGAGAAAAAAACGCCTCGCGCGGCGCGTCAGGGGCGCGTCCGCCAATCAGATTTCAAGTAAGTCACGTGGTATTTGGTCACGTGGCATTTTTGGTTTTTGGTTTTGCCACTAGATGGCCCTACTCTCTGCGCATCTCGACGGAACCTCTTCGGCGCATTTTTTTTTTCGCTCTGCAGAACCGGCGCACACGTGAAAAACACGTGCTACTGTTTCGTGCGCGCATCGTGTTCATTGAAAATGGAGAAAGCAGTCTTCAACGAGGCCCTTATCACGGAAGTGGAGAGGCGTCGAGTCCTGTGGGATATACGCGACCGCCTCTTCTGCTCTGTAGTAAGCGCCCGACACTCCATTTTCTATGTCGAGTTGTAAACAAGCAGCGGCCTCTTGGCATGCAGAAAGTACATAGTCGCAGTTTCGCACACACTCTTCCTGCTTGAAATTAAGCTTGATAAATATACTTCAGAAAAAAAATGTCGCTGTGTAATTACACTAAGATTATTTCTATTGCAGTGTTGTGTAAGTTTAAGGGCATATTACATATGCGGTAGCAGGGACAATTCATGTCGTTGGGAGTTACGTTGTCTGGCAACCCGGAAAACGCGCCGCGAAGGCGCCGCTCCCCTTTTTTCGTGCGGGTGCTCGCGCGTTGACGGCAACGCGGGCGTCCACCGCGCGTCGCGTTTTTCGCTCGCGGAAAACGCGCCATGCGGTTCCGCCTTTACGGCTTTCGAAATGGGGTCTGTTTCCGCCTCCCGCCGCACCTCGGTGGGGTCGCCACTGCCCCACCGCGACCGCCGTTCACTCTGAAGGAAAACGCGCGCTCGCTCCCAGTTCGGCCCGCGTCAGTGGTAGCCGTCAAGCCTTTATATTTTGCCCCTTACGCTTTACGCAAAGACCGCGTAGCCAGCCCCTTTGCCATAGGAGAAATCTGAAAAAAACGGATTAACGTTTGCGCGATCTCTCCTTGAGCCCGACTGTGTATGGTCGAACGTACTGCTTCGAGCACGGACGTTAACGCGTTCTACCCTTATATTTGGCTAAAAAGCAAGGCTTTTAGCTTCTATAGTTCGTATTCCGGCAGGTTCATTGTGAGTGTGTAGAATGATATGCGGCATGTAATACTTGGATGGCAAGTTTGAAAGAGTAAAGGATTCTGCAGAGCAAATATAGCTACTGAAATTTCAAGCGCAGCTGCTTTAAGTTTGCAAAACAGCAGCATTAGGAAGAATTCATGGTGCTACCCAGGAAAACGCGTCATGTCATTCGCGAAAGGAACGGTTATAGACAGAACCCAACCCTGGCTGCAGGAGCAGAGCACGTTGCAAGCTCGCGACGTCCAAGATTCCTCCTGGAAAGGCATTTTGAAGTTTGGCGGCGTCTCACGACCGCCCGTCCCACCCCATGACAACGCGAAAATTAAGTCACTTGTTTACAGTAACTGCAAGCATGAACTGCCAGCAAGGCAAAATTAGCTAGGAACTGCGCTGTCTTAATAAAATCGGCCTTTACGAGCGAGCAGACTTATCTGACGAGGCTATGACAACCAGCTTTTCATTATTCTCCTGCATATCTGTAGCCTCGTCATCGCTTTCGATAAACCTCCCGTGAGCATGAACTTTCCTCGCGTCATTCAGGAAACAAAGTAGCACCACAAAAAGAAGTTTTCCGCAACTTAACGGAGCTCCACTAAACCTCACAGCAATGCGCGTTATACCAGCTGGCTTAGCTTACAATGTAAGGAACTAAAAATGAACATTTTCAATGCTTACATGTTAGTAAATGTCCCTGAATTTAAGAGAACAGAGGGCATTGGGCATTCAAGTGCATAATCTGATGTCTTTTACAATGATATTTAAACCAAATATTTTAGGCAGTTTCAGGACACGTCGCAGGTTGAATATACGTGGACAACAAAAAGTTGCGCTCTTTATGGTAGCTGAAGTCACTCATTAGACATACATACTTTCTGAAATTGCAATACTCAGTACGCGTCAATATCTGGCAGCATACGCAGCTTGTACTGGTTGCTTCTGTTACGTTCTATTAACGTTAGTCAGGCCAGAATGACGACAAGGAAGGTTGCGTCCAACTCGAAAATTGTTTATTGGTCTAATTCGTGTCCTCAAACAGAAAGCATGCAGTTCGGTGGCGCAGCGATAAAACAAGTGCTCGGTCAACGAAAGTCCGAATGACGGTCGCTCTCGGCCTTGCAAAATTTAAAGGTAACCAGGAACTTGAAACATAAGATGCCTAATGCGCTTAACGACAATTTTGAACATGAAGAGAGACTTGCACGCGGCTACAGTCATTCCAGAGAAATCTGGTGGCCTCTTGTTTGACAACAAAAGCGGAAAGGCCGCGGGCCATCGGTTTCGAGCAGAGAACAATTCATTAAGCACTATATACACCTCCCAGCAATCTTTCAATTTATTTGACAGCTCAACGACTCAAGTATCGTCTCAAGCCACCAGCTACGGCGCTATCGGTTTTACGGCTCAAGCGTCGTAGAGAATTTTTTCCGCGATATAGTACATTTTTATGAGACGCGCACAAAACTTTCGTTCTCTGAGTTTTCATTATCGTCCCCTTAGCATTAACTTGTCATTTAATCACGGACCATGACACATACGAGAGGAAATGATAAGAGTATTTCCTTCTGGATTTAAAACCACAAATGCTGGGCATAGTTCTGAGGAATGGGAGAGTGATTCCTCATTTTAAATGTTTTCATCGAGAAAAGTTTGTGACGAAGAATCTGTGCACATGTGGACTTTGTTGCAGATACGCATCTTAAACATCTGCATTTTGTTTTCTTTGGTTTGGTTTATGGGGGTTTAACGTCCCAAAGCGACTCAGGCTATGAGAGACGCCGTAGTGAAGGGCTCCGGAAATTTCGACCCCCTGGGGTTCTTTAACGTGCACTGACATTGCACAGTACACGGGCCTCTAGAATTTCGCCTCCATCGAAATTCGACCGCCGCGGTCGGGATCGAACCCGCGTCTTTCGGGCCAGCAGCCGAGCGCCATAACCACTCAGCCACCGCGGCGGCTCTCGTTTTCTTTTATTTCGGTGCTGCGCTCACCATGAACCAGCGGGCTACAGCGCGAAACCAGGCAAAAGCCACTCGCCGTCGCAGATGCAGGCGGGAAGCGAGCGGTGGGGTCGTCGCGCCTCTAGCGGCGGCGGACGGCGTAACTCCCGGAAGAAAACTCGCATTGCTTCCGCGGCGAATGCGAAGGCCGTATGAAAGAGTGCACGCCGCCCCTCGAGACCGGCCGTGCTCGGGGAGGCGCTGCTTCGCAAATCTACGACAGATGGCGCGTCGAACGTTCTGCGCATCATCTGCGCATGCGCTTCTCCTGGCACAGCCGCTGAGCCGCGTCGGAGTGGTCGGACTGTAGAAGGGCCGAATTCGCGCCTGGCGTGGCGTCGCCAACCTGACGTGACTGACCACCGCCGGCGCTCGCCAGCGCGCCGAGAACGTCCGAGTATAAACGCGCCTTAACACTGTAACAGCCTGCCTCGCTCAAAGTGCACATAAATACAGTTCCTACAATTTCTCTGGCCTATGTGAAAAAGATCTGTCACACTAAAACATTACAGCATCCACAAATGATAATCACGAGGCCTCACCTGGGTAGGTGCAGTTATTTGAGTAATTTTTGGATCTCCCATGCCATGATCTCATTTGCATCGAAGCCCAGGCGGAAAACCCAACACGAAATTCATTCGGGCGCGGTCTACTTCGCTTCAAAGGGCGAACGTTGGGAACGTCCGCTAGCTGCCCCGGCTTAGATGCCGCCACAGTCGGCGCCCGGGAAGAGCCGAGAGAAGAAGCGCCAGCATAGGAGGAAGAGGGAGATGTTACTTTTAGTTCATAGAGAGGATTTACAATTCAAAACATTGAGGCGCCATCTATTAGCAAATGCTCGAATCACGGCATTGGCGATTTTAAGGAGGCATTGCTTTTCAACGAAGGGCGCACTGGAGACGGTGCAAACTATACTACAGTATGACAAACAATTCTGAAACAAAGAAACGATGCACTAAACAACATATAAGTAGTAGTTTACAGAGATGTGGCCACATAGTGGGACACACTGATAATGGTGTATCCATTATCGTTTTTCATCTGTTAGTGGACAGCCACCCCCTGCCATCGTTGTGCCTATCATTTTAAAGATAAGCCTTCCTAGCTATAGATATGGCTTCTGCGCCATTGTAATACCAGTCTTGACGGACATCAGAAAACAGGGCAATAAATTCAACTAGTAAGCTGGTTAACTAATTCCTAAATGTTGACGTTTTAACTATTACAAATAGGCGCCTTGTTGCAATTAGATTATTAGCGGGTCATTAGTAATGGCCATATAACTTTTTTTTTTTAATTTCGAAAACGCGCTTACCAGTTCTGTGGCTTCACAAATTTTGACCATCACGCGCCCGTTTCGAAAAGCGCGCGTCTTTGGCGCACGCTTTACGTGACCTTTTCAATCCTGCCCGCGCTGCGCTGCTCGGTGGTGGTAGTGGTTTATTTTAAAGAAAAAAAAATGAAGGAAAAGAATGTTGCCGGCCGCGGCAATTGCTATTATCTTACGCACCCCAGCTGCCTGCAGAGGTGAAAAGGGAGAGGATAGCGAGCAAGAAAGGACAGGAGAGCCGCTGCTCGGTGCTAACACCCTCTTTTTACTCGGTGCTCGCCACTCCAGCAGTGTTGCCGCATTGGCCAGTTGGTTTTTCCCAGCTGAGGAAGGCGCGGATAAGGAGGGGGTGGTTTCGGCAAAAAAAAAAAAAAGAATCGACCGCTAGAAAGCACTCGAACGCCGTGATGATCCAGCCGTTTCAGGCGGCGCTGCGATCTAAGACACTTGAACGCGGGCCGCTACTGGCGGCGTCGCTGGGGTCACGCGGCCGGAGACCACCGCTCGCTACACTGTCCATTCTAGTGCACTGTTCACGTACTATACCGGTGTATACAATGGGCATCAGCTTTCGCCTGGCCTGGTGCTCTGCTCATCTGGGGTGGAATGCTTAAAACACTGCGCACAGCGAAATACTTTGTGCCATTCATTGTTTCACGAATCACGCAGCGATGACCACTCGTCTCGTCGTACTAAGGTGTAAACGACCGTTTTTTTTTCCTTTCCTTTTTTGTATGCTGTGACTCAAATTAAAGGCTTAGTCGTACATCTTTTGCGCCGTACCGCCAGGGCGTGTACTTCATGTCGCGCCGCCTGCCCGCATAACGGTGTGCGCGGCGTCCGACTCTTGCTCGTCGAATGAAGTGTGGTGCGACGTATTCGCGGCGACAGGCTGCGCTAAACTTTCTGCAGCGCGAACCTCGCGCTAGAAGTACGCCCCACGTGGAGTTTACACAGCTCTACGCGGCGCGTAGCGGTCACAGTAGGCGAATAAAAGTAAGGTGTTCGTCCTTCCTCAACGCTATAGAGATCGTCTATCGCGTCGTCATGACGTAATAGAGCAGCAGGCGTTCGAGGGGGAGCCATATCGCACCGACTATCCCGCTCAAGAGAGCTTCTGTGGACAACGGCTGCGGCCTTGGCAGGCGGAATGATAGCCCTGCAAGCGCAACTGGACGAATGCGAACAGAGGGAAGTGGCAAAAGCTAAACATGCATTGCACACGATGCAATTTCTCCACTCACCTACCATGTCTGAAAAAAAGTCAGCAGTCTCCGAGGCATTTTTCGTGACCCCCAAAGAGATGGAAGAGGAAAGCACCGACTCGGAAGCATTTATTTCAGAGAGAGTTTGTTACGATTCCCTGCCAAAATGGGTTCACCGGCACTCGACGCCTGCGATTCGGACTCGGGGTACACTGCAAGCACAGCGTAACGCAAAAGCCAAAAATGAACTTGCAACGCTCGGTTGCATGCAGTCTGCTGCGATCATTGGTAGATGACACGCATAAACGCACAGCAAAAGAAAAATGGCTGCGGCATAGCTCGGCGAAGCCATGTCATGCAATCGAAATGTTTGTTATGCGTAGTTATACTGCGTTGCTAAGCAAGTTTAGACTCAACCTCTTCGTCCGTCGCCGAAGCCGAAGTCGTGGCGGAGACAAAAGCAGCAGCGGCTGCCTCCAAAGCTCTTCACTGCCGCCTTTCGGAATCCAACCGCCGTTGAGCCAGTCGACGCTCCCGCTCTTGGCCGGTCTCTGCCTATAGCTTGGCACGTTTAAGTTCACTACCTCTAGCTAAATACTTAGCATGATTGGCAACGTCGGCCGGATTATCAGGCTCAGCCCGTCGTCTACGAGACCGTCCCGACGGCCTGGACGGCCCCAGACGACTCGCTTCATCCATAGCGAAACTATAGCGAAACTGCGAGGCCGCAGTGTGTATGCACGCAAGAGCGGCGCCGTCTCCCTTTCCCTTCCCCGTCTCCCTCGGATAGGGCCGAAATGCCAAAGACGCCCATGTGCTGTGCGTTGTCAGCGCACGTAAAAGAACCCCAAGTAAAAAAAAAAGAAAAATCCCGGAGCCCCATAGGCGCCTCTTTCTTTCATCCCCTCCTTCGTCTCTTTCCTCGAGGCACGGTTGAGGTGTTTGCCGAGAAGTGAGACAGTTACTGCGTCTTTGCTTTCCTCAAAAAACCAACTTTCACTCTGCAAATGAAAAACGAGTCACATGCAACTAAGATGAATCTCCTGTTCGTTGGTAGCAGCACTGAGTAAGCATGAGCCTAAAAGCCACTAAGTGTTCTGAAGTGATTGTACTCCGTATACCTTTACCCAAGCATAAAATGCGGTTTACATTACGTTTTCGAGTACACTATGATGAGGAAAGCGGTAATACAGTCGCCTTCATTCGTTACCCCACGTAGAAGCGGTCATACCGTGCAAACAAAGCTTTTATTTTTGGCTTGCTCTGCTGTGTTCTCGAGAGATCTTGATTTCACGCCCTAGAACGTTCCATTTGCAAACACATAGTACTGCGGGCGCAACATGTTCAAAGTCGCTGTAAAAATATTCGTGGTGTGCAGGGCAAAAAGAAAGAAGCACGTAGACCGATTTACGATTTGTTTCCGAATGATGTAGCTAGCAAAACATGAATTTCCAACGAACACTGAAAATCCACTACTAAGGCTTACAAACAGCAGCAGCGCGATAACAAGAGAGCACACGTAAGAAAAAGTAGACATGAGCTCTAATTTCAGCTGCTCCAGAATGTCTTCGAATAATGCAGAGTATAAGATGGCCTCTGTCTCACCCGACCGCTGCTTCAGCTTTCCAGGGATACTAGTGCAGCCTCGCCAGCCCGGATCACGTGACACGTGCGCCACCGTGTGACGTCTGCTCGTGGGTGTGGCTGCCTGCGCGCGCTCAGCGGCCGCGCGGCTTCGATTCGACCCACCGCGCAGGCCGGAACCGGTTGTGTCCGCAGCGACGAGCAGAACTGCGTTTCCCAGATTCTAAGAACCGCTACCGTTACTAACGGTCAGCTACAAGTCTCTAATTACGACCTAGCACTTAAGACTTAACCACGGATTTAACAGTATTACAATTTAGTTAACCATCATATTGATTCACCCGTTTTCTGACACCCGCCACCAGTGATGTTACTTACCATTAAACACAGAGAAGCTCCCTTATAGAAACTACCGGCGGCCTTCGCTGAGACACTCTGCATGTGCGTACGACAATTAGCTGACCAAGCCAAGGGGTTAAATTACCTGTGAAATTTCAGCTATATTACAGAAACAAAAGTTCTTTGACTTCGAGGGTGCGGCGCAGCAGCTCTCGATGCCTGCGTCGATGAAGGGCGAAACCAAAGACCAAGAAACTGAGAATGGTCACGCGTGTAGTAACCAGTAAGAAAGAGATGTGGTAGCCGGGAACTCATGACATCCAGGTCAATGCTTCGCGGCGACTGCCGTGCCGTTTTCCGTATTGATGAAGCTCATCACGCAACCTGTGCGCCGCACTAGGAACGGCGGCTAGCGACGCCTAATTTTCCTAACATCATTCCTTACCACAGAACAAAGAACACACCCACGTTAAGGTGTAGGTACTGTCGTTGCGATGTGTCAATAAAGCGTGGCATCTAAGGCTGAACTTGCTCTTCCCTTGATGGAAGGCTGGCCCAAGGTGTAACCGTTATCTACTCGATGGTCTTCATTTTCAATAACCAGCAAGGAAAATACGCACGCAATATTAGTTTTTTTTTTTGCCTGAAAGCCACCTACGGACACGGTCTCTGTCACAGCCGCTTCCCTAAGGGCCTCCAGTTTCCAACACCGGACAGCGTTTTTTTAAGATGCACCAAAATATTGACACACGAGTGTGCCTTAGCGACTTCCAGCTATGCGTCCACGCACACTGAATAATTAGCAGCAGAACTTTTTGTCCATCGCTCGACTGCGATGGGTGCAATAACTGGTCGTACACTATACAAAGGGAGAGGGGGGGGGGGAGGCCACGTACAACCTGTCAAAAGTAGATAGCCCAGGGGTTTGCTTCTAGCAGTAGGGCTCCAGCAGCATCCATGCCGTACTCACTTCTGGAGCGGTGAGGACGAGAGTTCCTCTGATGTTCGGGACATTTGGAACGCATGCATAACGCGCCACACAGCTTATGGCCCAGAAGCAAATCTCTTGGGCTCTACACTTCTGACAGATACTTTACACTCCACCAGATCGCGGACTCCCACTATCGGTAGGCCGCTGTTCCTGAAAACAGATATGACGAAACCTGGCAACTGCACTGACAATTTCCTCGGCCTGAAGCTGCTGTGCATAGCTTCTTGCAGTTCGTTCGAACTCGCTGCGTTCTCGGCTGACGTCATCGCAGAACTGTGCCCTCATCGGTGCCTGCCACCCCTGCCCCTTTCCGGGATTAATCAACCGGCGCCCACCTTGAATGCCTCCATGTCCGAGAAAAGGCAGGCGCTCTGCATACGAGCACGCAGCATGGCGCCCTCCGGGTTGCTGCCCAGCTTGACAAGCGCCTCGGCGTGCTGCTCAAGCATGTCCTCCGTCATCGGAGCTGGCTCCTGTCCGAAAAAAAAAAAAAAACGTCTTGGATGTATTCAGTGCAGCTCAAAACTTTCACTAAGTCCTTGCGTCGATGCCATGAAGTCCCATCCGTGAGTGTGGGCTGCCCTCACAAACCTGCCACAATAAGACCGCACCATTGTTTTCTGTCGATCTCACAGAAACAGGAAGTCAGCCTTTTGTCTAGCACAGCGGTGACGTCCGTCAGTTTCGTGTTCCGAACATAATGCGCAGTGATAGTGTCCCTGAAACGAGCCACAAAGTGCCGCTAAGCTTTCACAGTATGTAGTACTGTAGTGTTTTTTTTTTTTCTATTCAACCATCTTCCTCATGGCCCAGGACCTCAGCCAGGTCCACGGCGTATACGAGTGGGCACAAGGTGCTGCACCTGAGTAATCGGGATGTAGAGGGGCTCGTCGCTTCCCAGCAGCGTCATGTCACCGCACCGGCGTAGCACGCCCTCGCGCACGGGCTCCTGTTCACCTGGGAAGCACAACAAGCAGAGAGACGCTGCACTGGGCGGGAAAATACGGGCCACGTCTGCGACAGCAGAAACGACACAGCGAGAAACGCCTGCAAGAACAATACGACGGGAACCTGTGGTGGCTGCGGCGAACTCGCCGCTTCCCACGTTGGCAGCATTGTCCGCGGACCCGCCCTTGTCACCCTCTGCGACGATGTCGTCGGGACACTCGTAGAACACGTCCTCGTCGCTTTCGCTCGACCCGGACTTGCGCTGGGAGCCGGAATCATCCGCGGGCAGGTGGCGGCGCTCGCGTTTTTTCTTCCTCTCGATGCAGTAGTTCAGCATCTGCACGCCGGTATTCGGTTAGGAGAGACTTGCCGCACGGTCGCGTGAAGAGTGACACTTTCAACGTTCTAGGTGGGGACACAGCGAAGGGAAAACAGAAACACTGGACGTCTCTCTCTTCCTTTCACCGTGTCCCGTCTTGGCGCCCTCACGTATAAACAGATGTTTCAATCGGAGGATTAATAGGCCATAAAAAAAAAAAATAGGCAAGCAACTTTTGCGAATCTCCATCGTGTATTCACGAAACGCACCTGCAGGGATCGTCCAAAATTCGGATCACTGAAACGGTTACGACAGCGGACGTTTCTAACTGCGTCCTCCCAAGCACACGCCTCTTCCTTCCCAATGAATGAAGCTGGCCTTTCCTCGCACAGACGAGTACAGGCACTCACGGTCTTCACTGAAAGGCATTCCACACTGGAGAAAGGAGCAAGGGTGGATGCGCCATAAAAACAGCGCTGAACGCGTACGCATCGGAAATCGGGACACCTGCATGCATGCGGCAAAAGCCGGTGAAAATAAAGCAACAAAGATGCACACTAACAAATTCGATAAACCGCATCAGAAGCACGCTGCATGCAACACAAGCTTTCCAGATACACATCAGCCGAAGTGACAGGCGTCAGCACGGCATCCCGATTTTTTTTCTTGCTGTTTTTAATACCTTCGAACGGGCTAGCTTCACCATCTTTATTCTGCCGGCTTTACCTTGTACTTCTGTTTATCCCGTTTCGTGTTTCTGCGTTTCGCCCGTGCTTTTAGCGTTTGTGGAACAGCCATTAAGAAGCCGGATGAAATGCGCGCCACCAGGCGGTTCAAAAGCCCACGCGTGTTTTCAGGACCACTCCGGGGGCAAAAGACGGGAGGGCGGAGGATGCTGCCAGCGAAGGCGCCGGTGGTCACAGGCAGGGGCCGATGAGCGCGGCACGCACAGGGCGATCAGAGACGGGCACGAAAGGCTGAACAAACAATGGGACGGTTACGGGCGATTACGTCCAATTAGTAAATTGCGGCCCCGCTCGAGCACTTAATCACGGAGGGATGCAACCCGCCGCCGATTAGCCCGCGCAGGCACTGCACGCACTCTGCTTCGCTTGCTCGCGGTGCCCGAGAAAGCCAGCCGACTGATTAGTTGCTGCTCAAACGCCTACTTTCACAACTGCAGTCATGGTCGACTGGAAAGAAGCACACGGTTATTACCTTTTTTAACGCTGAATCAAATTCGTTTATTCGATTCATTCGAAGCCACGCTGCTTTTCTTAATTTTTTTTTTAACGATGAGCCCAGAAGCTAGTGAAGCTGGTCGGAGCTTTCCCTCCTAGTGTCGTGTACCTTCTTTCGGTAAAAATACAGGACGCTTGATCTGAATGACTGATTGATATTCGCAAAGCCCCATTTTGAGAAGCGCCTGAATACAGACTGCGTCCAAAGTTAAACAAAACTGCTTCTCATGAAAAGAATATGAGATGGTGATGCGAGGAAATGTACAAGCTGCCAAACGGCGCGTACTGTTTGGGATAAAGTAATTCCTGCAATACGTTCGTCACAATATGCCGCTTACCTGAAGCTTCTGGTGAAGGATGGAAGCAGCCAGATTCGGTGTGCCAGGCTCCAGGCTGCGTAATAAAAGACAAGAGATATAAAACGCACTTACAGTAAGGACTACTAAAAAATCAGCACAAGTTTATAGCGTTCAGCAACTCGCAGTTCAGCATATAGGTCGTTAAATGGTTCACGGAATTTTTCTTCCTCCAACTTTCCTCATCCAGGGAAACGATTCGCGCAGGAACGACTCGTTCAAAAAACCCTTCGCGCACCGCCAGGAAATGAGGCACGCGCGAGCTTCGGGCTTTCAGTATTGACAGCAGTATGTTCGGCCTATACCAACGATCCTACTCCGAGGAAAGTAGCTTTCTGCAGAGAAAATAAAAAAAAAAATTCGAGCGAGGTGCCCCGCAAGCGGCTGACATTAGGCGCGTCATATAGATCGACGAGACCGAAATAGCTCGACAAACGGTTCGGCTGAAAGCCTCGCAGCGGCTTAACCGCCGAACACGGCACACACTTACGTAAGCCGCCCGTTTCCCGCAAGCAGAGAATGCGCGACGGCTATTGATGTTTATTCTGGCGCGTACGGCCCGGGGGCCGCCGCTTCCGAGCAGGAAGGAGCGCACAATCATCGCGCAGAGGCAGGCGCGGAGAAAGGCGGCGCGGAGCAAAACAGCCGGCTTATTTCGGAAACGGGACCGGCCGGCGTGCCGATGATGGCCGGAACAATCGCGACAGCCTTGACGTCAGCGAAGGAGGAGGACCGCGAAGCGGACGAGTAGCGGCGCGCTCTCCACGGGAGGAGGCGAGGGCGCAGCACGCCGCCGCCGCACCAACAGGTTTCCTCGGCCACTCGAAGGGCCACACGGGCCACGGTGCGCACGTAGTGTGGAGAGACTCGCGCAAACGCCGCCGCTCACGGAGGATATTACACGACTGATAACAGCACACTCGCGCGGCCAGCATGACTGCACCGGCACATGTGAGTACGCGCGCCCACGCTGGCTGACCGCCGGACTCCGGGCGCGCGATGCGTGACCGCGCGTGGTGACGGGAGCACCGGGCGCAGCCCACTCATCGCCTGATACCACCACCGCAGTGTCTGCGGCTGGCTTCAGACGCTGAGCGCGCTCCGCCTGGATACTGCACCGCGGAGGTATGTACAATGCGCGACCATGTTTCCCCATCTCGAGCCGATCTGGCGGGTCACGTCTCGTACTAGCACCTCCTGGTGTCCGCCGAGAAGTGGAAAATAAGCGGGGGCTCCTATAGGCTGAGCTTGACAAGGGACGACATTCGCCTCTGCTGCAATACTTAAACTACGCACTGCGCGTGATAAGTCATACTCATCGCTGTTTACTTCAGTACGAAAAAGGATAAGCACTTAGAGCAACGAAGATGTAAATAAATCCATAAATTCACAATGAATGAACAAAAAAAAATTAATGCCACGGATGAACCCTTCGGTACAGTTTCGAAGATCTTTCTCAGGCACAACGGCACATTACGCCTCACCATTAAAATTATTTTAAAAAGTGCGCAGAAAACATGAACAGAGAAAGCCATTCGCGGTAGTGTTTTTCCGTTTGCTTTGGTACGACGAAGTGCATATTGCGGTGAAGGGCTTCTGGCAATAGAGGATTAACCGCAGTTTCGCCGCAGTGATTAAATATAAGCTGCAATGTATCGGCGGAAAGATAAAACATGCCGCATGCCACACACGCGAGCGAAACTGCCACTGCAGTAAAAAAAAAAAAATGTTCACTGGATATGCTTTAGAGAGAGATCAAAGTACAGCCTGCATGTGTCCGTGTCTTGGCCTACAATTCTGCGACAGCAGCGAAATTCGGAAGAGGAAAAAAGTACAAGTGGAGTGCGACGCTTTTCGAAGTTTAGCACAGCCAGCGAGCACAAAGCCCTCCGTTGCACTCCGAAAATCGGCTGTCGCTTGCAAAGCAGAGCAATAGCGCGCGTGCGCACACTGCCGGCGGCCGAACATAAGTAGGTCGAAACGTTCCAGTCAAACACGATTGATTACCACGCGCGTGCAACCAAGCAATGAAAACGGAACGAGACAATGCGGACTGCAAAGCGGGATCGCCGCGGACAGCCCCGACCACACGACTACGCCCGGCGCTCCTCGGGGCCAGAGGGGGAGATGCAATGCTGCGATCAGTGCAAGAAGCACACAGTGGGCAAAAGTCTCGACTGGCGCGTGCGATCCATACAGCGCGCAGGGGTGCGCTCCGGGAAAAGATTAATGTTCCTCGTTGCCACTTTCACGTCTCCTCGTGCGCCAACCTCCACTCTCGCGTACTAACTGACCGAACCGTTTTCCTCCATAATCGCTCATATAAAGCCGCGACCGCAGTTTTATTTTACCGCTTTTTTATAAGTATGTTAGTTCAACGTGTGTGTCTGTGCGTGCGCCGCTTGCGCCAGAGTCTTGCCCACCCCCTTCTCCATTTTAGTCCAAAGCCTCAGCATGCAAGGTACTGCACTCCACCGAGGCTACGCTGCTCGCTCGAACATCCGGGACAAAACGCCAGATTATCCGGCGAAACGAACCGTGACGCATCCACGGCTTCGGGGCGCTTCCAAGCTCGGAACACAACCGCGCCGCGCTCGTTGATCGTATCGCACTTGGCTCGGCGGGAGGGCCCCTTTGTGTGCTCGGAGAAGAAGAGCGGGAACAGAGTGACATAACCGCGCTCGCGGAAAAAGTCAAATATATACCGGTCTCGCCGCCTAACGCCTCTTCTTGTTTCACGACCACCCTTCCGCTGACGTCACCAGGAGCGCGTGCCAAAAACGACAGAGTCTCGATGTGCCGAGAAATAGATATGCAGGGAGCCTGTCCAAGTACGACTGAAGGATGCTCGAGGACTCTCGTCCAGGTTGCCTTCCGCTTCACGCGCGTGCACCAAGCGCCGAGGCAATGTGGCTCGCGAAACGTCCCTCATGCGCTGGCACAGGAGGCGTTGCACGGCGTGGGCACTGTGGGTACAAACATTTTTTTGGCGTTCACGCAAGTTCGAGAGAGTTGGTGTCCAAATCGTTTTCTCACCACGCGCATGTTGATCACCGTTTTCAGCGATAAGATACCGCTCTCACTGAAATTTCGCTCTTGAGGCGCTGCTTGAAGACCTCCACGCGAAATGGATAAACCCCAGAGGGCAAGCATTTCGCACCGTGCCAAGACGTATTCATGCGCATACGGTATATAACGCGGCTATTTTCGTTTACAGACTGTTCAAGCAACGTTTTTCAAGCTCAATTTGCGGAGTTACAGTTATTAGCCGTTTCCTTACCTTAGAGTTGCATGCCTACTTAGTAACCAAAATTACAGATGACGAAGCAGGTCTATGCCGATAAGCATTACGGCGATGCTAAGTAACAGATACCAGGCCCTGCTGCTCGCTGCAGGCACGTATAATGAAAGAGCACGGCCAAAACGACACGCCTGTCAGCGAACGTGGTTGCAGCGCCGTTCATATGAGAGAGCACCTTTGGCGCCTTAAATATGCCACATAGTCGGAACTTGAAACATTACCACACCTGAAGGAACGACAAAATTTGAGCCATTTTGTAAGAATAATGAAAGTAAATACGCTGCAAAGTGCTGGAAGGGTGGGTCCATCATCGGTATAAGCCTGCATGGGCTGCCTTTTCTATCATCAAGACACTACAAACTGTTTACTGTTTCCATTATACTGCTATATTTAAAGCATTCCATTATTCCATTCCTGGCTTGACCGCGTGCTTATATGAAAGGTTTGGTTATATGAGGGTTTAGCCTCCCACAGCGACTCAGGCTATGAGGAACGCCGTAATGGAGGGCTCCGGATAATTTCGACCACCTGGGGTTCTTTAACGTGCACTGACATCGCACAGTACACGGGTCTTTAGCATTTCGCCTCCGTCGAAATTCGAGAGCCGCGGCCGGGATCGAAACCGCGTCTCTCGGGTCAGCAGCCGAGCACCACAACCACTGAGCCACCCCAGCGGAGTTATATGAAAGGTGACTGTGTTATGTGAGCTCATATGTCGCTTTTTCAACGCAAATGGTACTTGCACGCGTCTCAACCAAGAAGAAAATTTTGTGACCTTACGTCCCCCCCCAGAAAAAAAAAAAAGCTTCGTTTTACAGCACGAGTGCTCCAGCTCTCCTGGACATCGTGCATCGTGTGCTAGGCGTGAGAACTCATCCAGTAAGCGTGACTTGCGAGAAAGGAAATTTCCATCCTTGAAAACGCCCAGACCGGCGCTCGTGCACTGCGCCTACACCGCTGCATTTCTCGGGGGAGTGCGCCACTGGAGAGCACGCGTCGCGAGTGCACGGAAAGCAGGGACGCAAACGGCACGGGGCAAAACGAACAAACTAGGGAGGACTCGCGGTCGCAGATCGAAGGCAGTCGAGATGGCCTCCGTCGGCCAGGCTCCCCACACCGCCGTGACTGAGCATCCATTGTCCGCGCGGGGGGATCGGTAGCACCCTCATTATTGGCCTTGGCCGCGCTGCGAACATTAGCAGTAATGGAGATTATTACGCAACAGATTACGATGGGCGACAGCGCATGCACTAGCCAGCGGCCATGAGCGGGTTCGTCGCGAGCCCGCCCAGCGCCTCGTAAAGAGTGCGATCGCCCGGCCGCGGTCGCAAGCTGTCCACCGCTGCAGTAGCGGCATCACAGCCGACTCGCGCCCCGGGCGACAGCGTCCCCTTTAAACGTGAGGCCGCCTCACAGCGGCTCTTAACCGACGCGAAGAAAGACGCGACAGGGCCACGAATGCTACATCCTCGAGATATCTTTTTATTCAGCCGCTAAGCGGCCGCAGACGCGCGTAATTGCCCCTAAGCCAGCGCCAGTGAGGATGCAGCAGCACCCGCCTACATGGCCGCCTGCGAGTCGTAACGGCAACGAGCGGCTGCAGCTGGCGACGATCGTGCTGCTGCGGCATGCGGGAAAAGTGTCAACTCGCGAAGGCAACTAGCGCACAAAAGCCGCCTGCGCGCGAACGGCTCGCTGGATATCCTTGGCAAGCGTCGATGACTTCGTCCCTCAGCACACAGGAGCAAGCGTCGTGCGGCCGCGGCGCAGAGGCCCTTTTGGCCAAACCACGCAGCCTTGAATGCACCGCCAGCCGGGGAACGCCAGCGCGCACGCAAGGCTGTGGACGGCAGCCCTCCCCCCTCTCTCGATCGTCAAGCGAAGCAGACGCGTGAGCCTGCGAATCGAAAACATCGGCCGAACGGCCACTAGACTCGATAGCATCGTAAAAAAGGTGGCCGGAGAGCGCAGCGCCAGGCGACTACACCCGACTCTCGAGTGGACAGGACGCGACCCTGGCAGGGGGCCGCTCGTGGGATTACTCGCTGCTCGACGCGATACCAAACGCCCAATAATATATACGGGATGTCTGAAATTAATAAATGCAAGTGCACCGTAACAGGATTCAAGCCCATACCGACTGTTACTGGCAGCCGCCACTCGTGAGTGGGAGTATTTGAGCGAGACGCGCAATTGAAAAAGCATAAAACACAACAGTATATGTGACGCGACCCCTCAACAGCTTTCCTCGCGCCAGAAGTGGGCCAGCATCGGATCGCGGCCACCTGCGTGCTGTTATGAAGGGCGCAGTTACACGAACATCACTTCTGTATACATACACCGCCGCCAAACGCATGCATGGTGCTGAGAAGGACGACGATGCGCAAGGGTGTTTGAATCTCGCGCGCTCTCTTTTGTCCACTGCAGCGAAACTTCCCATACATGTGAACTGCATAAATTCACCTTTGTGCTATGCAGGTCCACTTACACGGAAGAACCCGCATGTGAGGTAGTTTCATTAGCATGCATTTACTTTTTTTAATAGCGCGTAATTTTAGCCCATTCCATTTCACGTCATTTTCAAATCATTTTTCGCCACAGTATTTTCCTTTTTTCCCCTCCAATCTATCATTCTGACCTGCCACAGACCAAAGCGAACACAGAAGCGCATACGCGTGCTCGTCTCCGTTGTGATACTCCTCTCTGGCACGCTGCTCACTACGTTTTGGAGCACCACCAAATTCTCCCTATAACAGACCCATACATTATATGCTGACGTCATTCGGCAGGCCGCAACAGTGAATTATTTTTGTTGATCACGAGCTAAAACTTCACATTATTTAACTCCTCTCTCTCTCTTGTCAGCGTGGCTTCTTAACGTCACCATGCTATAACGGTTTTCGGAGTACAGAATTAATCAGAGTCAGTTTCCTTACTTACAGCTGCTCCACACTGGTACAGCTACAACTAGAAAAACTCTCGAGCACTAACATTTATATACATACTGAGGAGCTTGAACCACAATTCCGGCTTTGCCTTTTGGCAGTATCGTGTTGCGAATGCCTTGGCTGGTGTGGAGGGTGCTAAAGTTCAGGTGCGTAATGAAAGGAGAGCTCAACTAAAAACAAATGGGAGGGGATATCACGAGGTGTGTAAAATCACTACTCCGGGTGGCCAGATTTGACGTCGAGCGGCCATCCGCTGTGGTGTACAGTATATCTCACAACACAGGGTGATGCTCTAAGAGAACGCAGAGTATTATTACTTAGCAAAGGCGTCGTGAACGTTTCAAAATGTATCCCGCGTAAAAAAGCCACAGCCTTTTCCGTATTTTCCATGCACATGTGCGGCCAAAATAATACGGAGAACGCTTCGGCGTTTGAAAATTTCTCATACGTTCCGCAAGGAAAATATGGAGGTTTCTTAGGTTTACAAGCGAGAGTATACCAAATGAATTTGGCAGCATATGTATTCAATATCTCATAATTTTCGCTAGGTAAGGCATGAGAAAAGATTGAGCGCAGCGTGCTATTATGATCGCGACTGTCAATTGAAGCTGTTTTTTTACTTTTTCATTCAGAGATACCCCACTTTGCCCTAAGGCGTTACAGTATATCGAAAAGAACACATTTTCATCAGGACAGCACACTTGGTTAGGAGACAACTGATTCCACTCTGTTACGGATCGCGAAAGAAAGGAGACATACAATTAAGAAAAATCGGCGAGACGAAAAGAAATATAATATTTCGAGTCGCTAACGCGACACAACGCGCATCAAGGCTGTTCGCTGTCAGAGCATGACGCGCCCGCAACGACTGTACTTGGACCTCACCCTGTGGTATTGCAATACTATAAAGATTCCCATACTCATTCCATGCCATTTTTGAACGCACGCCTGCCTCTACTAAAGCGTTACACGCGCAAAGCTCCTCCGCAAAACCAACAGCCTTCGTAGGCGCACGTGGCACGCTGTTACACATCAGCCGTTTATTGCAGGAGCCCTTTTAAGTTCCGTCCCCAATGGGCAACACACTCGGCCGTTTAGAAGCTAGGTCGCCAGTGCAAACGAGAAATACACAGAAAGAAGAGCCGACAGAATTTTCTGCACTGTCAATTTTTCTTTCTCCGTCGGGTTGGCGGCGGCTGGCCGTAAAGAGAGCGCTTGCGCCGTTCTTCTCCAATCATTTTTTTCCCTGTTTCCTGCCCTTGTTTTGTCAAAGTACGCCCTCTTCTATGTAGTACGTCTGGTTCGCGCTCGCCACTTTTTCTAAGCTACGAAGGAACAGCTAGCCTAACAACAGGCCCTCTAAAGATTCTCGCCTACAAACGCTGACACTTCGCAAGTGTTTTCACTATATAGGTCAGAACAGACGACGAGAGGCCATGACAGTGAGCGAAACGCTCCGTAAGTTATATATGCACATCGCAGCCCTTCGCGCCACGTACAGTACAGCAGTTGCGAGGTAGACGCAGTGAAACAAGCCAGACCAGGTGCAGTCTTATCAAGACAGAGATCGGAACCGCAGAGGTGCCCCTTCGATGAAAGTGAAACAGAGATAACTTTTCTGCGAATCAACTTCCCCATCACGCTGTCGGTGGCTGAAACAATGGGCGCAGCGCGGTCGCGTCGGAAGAGGCGAGAAAGCAGTCTGCATGCAGGAGACGCGATTCGGGGAGAGCGCCTCCCGAGAGAGGCCCGCCAGGAAGGCACCCCTGCAGATTCTCTTCGCTGGCGTGTTTGCCGTGCATTAGCGCCGCGCGGGGGGCAGAGGTGGCATCGCGAGCGGGCCACACGCACGGCGCTGCGGCGAACTTCACCCGACCTAACCTGGGAAGCGGCCGAAACGCCGGAGGACACGCCTAGGGAGGCCGCATCTGCATTTGGCCCACATACTGCACACTCCCGAGGAAGCGCCGGGCGCGCGGCAGCCGCATTCCGCGGCTTCCCCGAAGCGCTCTTACGCTATCTTTGTGTTCGCCTGGGCACCGCGCCGGAAGCGAACGTTATGAGCCACGGCGGAACTGAGACGAGGCTGCGGCGACAGTCTGCGCATCATTAGGCCCTATCCTCTGTATAAAAGTACGTACTATACTACTCTATACTTTCTCCCTTCACGCACTTGGTGCATTTAGGGGGCGCACCAAGCTCATGACATTCCCCCTAGCAAATGGCACATGCAGCGCATTCGAACAGCAGTATGCATATTGCAATTTTGCTTTCACGCGAGCTTATTGCGCATCCAAATGAGCCGAGTGCCACGTTGTCTCCTCAGCAAGACCGGCGGGTTTTCCTTTCCAGCCGGTTTACGCAGGCACGCGATGCATACGCGACACACGGGCGAGCAGCAGATGGTGCAAACAATAGTGAGGGGCTGGCAATGGCCCACGAGTTACACCATGCAGCCTAGACCCAGACAAGACTCACTGCATGAGCCATGAAGCCTATTATAACGCGCTCGGTTCGTCCCTTGTCGGCTATTTCTTAGCGCGCTCCTGTCGTCTACGAGCAGCGAGGAAGAGAACAATGGTTAACCGGCGCCACCTTCGCCAAGATGACGGCCGCCCGAGCCACGGGCCGGGGCTCTGGTGGGCGTGCGACAAGCGGGCCGCGGAGCTCGCTCGCACCGAACAGGGGGCCGCATTGTTTCGGGGCAGCGCGCGTATATGTGGTAATAAAATTAGGGTCAACGAACACTGGCGGACGAGCCGAGAGGGGCGCCCCCCGCAAGCGGGCTCCCATTGTTCCCGCGCGGGCGCGCACTCCCGATTTTCTCGGCACGGACAAAGCAATAAGGTCACGCAAACATGGCCGTCACTCATCTGCCGGGCGCTTCGTCATCGTCGCCCTATCATTACGCCGCCTCGCGCAGCCGGCCGGGGCATCGCGATTCTCGTCTAATATTTGCTTACGCTCGCGAGCGTGCCTGCCCGCGGACGTACGAGACTCCTCGGGTATACACGACGCGTCGAAAGCCATGAGGACCAAGAAATGTAGGCCAGCCGGTCGGCGCGCATTGTTTCGACGACGCCGAAACTTTCCTCGCGCTAACCGATTCTGAACCCCCCCCCCCCCCCCCCCCCCCCCCCCCCCCCCCCCGAACTCCGCGGGGGCCCCCTTGTCCGACACTTGAAAGGGGTGGGGAGGTGCTCCGGCTATTGGCGGATATCTGTTCCGCGGCTCACGAGCGCGCACCGCGACGACGACGCCACTCGGACCCGCGGCAGCCATTGTCTCCTCCTCCGCCATCAGCGCCATTGTTCCGCTTTCGCGCGCACACCGGCGACGCGAGTCGCGGCGCGGAAGAAAGCGCCGGACGGGCGACGGTTCCGCCTGCCTGCGCGGATCCGACGGGAGAAAAATGAGAGGGCCGCGCTCTCTCCCCCGGGCATCGGAAGGGGCCGAAAGCGGCCACTTGGTCAGCGCGCGACAAAGGAGGCGGCGGCCTCGAAACGCCCCCGCCGGACGGCTGCAGGCTTACGCCTTTTGTCACCGACAGACATTACGTGGGAGAGCGGAGATGGCAGCGGACCCGCAAAAACCCTGCCGCAGAACGCGGGAGAAATTTGTCCCGACGACAAGAACTGTCAGGCCAACCCGAATAGACACGAGAAACAGGAATCAACTAGCCAGGAATAACTGCACGTACAGCAACACTGTCTGAAATAGGGAAGAAGAAAAAAAAACGCTGTACAAAAGAACACAGTAAAGGTCAGCAGTTGCGATATGCAAGCTCGGCCTGTATATGCAAGAGCTAACCAACAGCAACGACAGAAAAAGGCAACAAAACTGTGTCACTAGAATGGGCAACACAGGGAAGTTGAGAGAACCCTGCACCAGAACTGGAACGCGAAGAGCACGACTCTGAATAACTGGCGAAGACATCAGGGACT